>NC_091517.1:16974567-17279536 GCF_041682495.2 Bombus fervidus
CTGTTGAAGAATATGATTTATTGACACGAATACGATTCATCTCGTGCTTTCTAGATTATTTTATAAACCTGTCAACTCTATTCTACAGCCTTTAGCAATTCTACGTTTATTAATTTGCTTCCTCTGTCGTCAGCATGGATATAAAATAAATAACGAATCCACTTCGAGAATCTGAAAATCGATCGAACAACGCTCACAATCAACCTTATATTCGTATTCGCAGCTTCAATCAGGGCGTCGCAATCAAAAGGCAAAGGACAGAGCTCGAATAAGAAGAACGAACGTCTGGAATAAAACACGATTGAACATTTCGATTGAGCCAATAGGAAGCGAAGAAAGCGGTGTGGTGAAGTGGTGTTTCAAAAGGCCAAGATGTTCGGAAGGATAAGCGGAAAAGGGCACGAGAAAACGACAAGTGCGGTAATAAAGGAAAAATTGGTGTTCGTAAGGACGTAGAAAAGCCAATAGTCGCTTAATTTAAAGGTTTGCTTATTAAAAGCTAAATGGGGTGCGGCATTCGAATGCTACAGGGAAATCGCATGGTCACGAAGCTTGGTTTCTCAAAGACGCCGGGATTAAAGCACGAGAAGTTCGGTTGGGACGATAACAATCGACGATTTGGATCCATAATCCGCATGCCTCGTGCTCGTCCAAACAGTTTAACTTGAGCAAAACTTTGGCCTCAAAACCCGTGTGATAAACGATCGAAGTTCCTCCTTTCATCGGCTGGCGTCGGTGGTCGTTCAACGAATGCTCTGGATTCCGGCACGTCATTGGCGCCTCACCTCTCTTGCGCGTCGTTGTCGCGCTCCTTTCTATCTTCTAGCTCTTTGGTAAATTATTACGTCCCACACGAGCCCATCGATCCATCAACCGCTCCTCCATTTCCGAACCATACATCTCGAACGCTATTTGTATCTTCCCGCCGAGTAGTTTTTTTATTTTCACCCACGTTTTCGCATAAATTCTCTCAATCTGATCTGCTCGGCATGACCTTGGAAAGATTTATACTAACGGCATTGTATTGCAATGGTCGGATTAGGATAATGTGATACGTTCAGACGTCTCAGGTAAGTTACGAATGACGGACATAATCCTAGTAAATAGGCTAATTAATTAAATTTTAGTCATTGATAGGTTCAAATAAATGACGTTAATATAAAGTTAATACCGCTACTAATCCCCGTTTCATGTTGTCGAACGAAGAAGCTCCTTACAAGGCTTTATAACGCCCTCATGTACAATATTTTGATGAGTTTGAACAGCACTTTAAAATCAGTCACTTAAGTTGGAAGATACTTACCATATAAAGAACATAGAAACACCACTTACTTTTCTAATTCCTAAACTCAAAATATCCCCAGAACAAGCATAAACATAAATAACGCGGTCGTAAAGTTTGAGTAAAACACCGCGAACATTAGGACTACAATTCTCACATCCGAATAGAAATCTCAGTATCGAAGAATCCAATTCATCAACGGAAATAAAACTTCCCGAAAGCGGCGAGAACATTCTCGAAAGTCCAAATCTACGCCACTTTGTCAAGGCGTTATCTAGCGAAGTTAGCAAACGGGCACTTCTACAGGGTGAAGTTAAATAAATTAAAGGTCTTCGGGAGGTTGAAACGTTCTCTTCGTATAGCTCTCTAATTCCTACCGCCTCTTCCCACCGGAATTCTTGAAAATTCCGGCGTGCGCTTGGTCCGCGTGTTGGTTGTGTTTAAGGCAAGGCGCTTTAAGCCTCGCAGTCGAGAAGTTAATCGATACTTCAAGAAAGATTCGAGGGGTTTGAAAAGCGGACTTAACTTTCGCTCGGCTGGTAATAAAGCGGCTTACTCACGTCTTGCCGAGCACATCCGTCGGCTCAATCGCACCGCGAAATTGGCAAACTTGCCTGGCCCCGTCTTCTCCTGTATTTCTCCTATTTGTCGTCCCTCGTTCGACGTCACTGAGCACGATAATTTGCGAAAATACTCGCGACGAATCGTTGCTTGTGTACTAGTCATGCGAATATATGTATAGATATGAAAGTTCTGACGAACGATATTATATAGTAGTTTCTTTTATAACGTTCACTATGTGGACTATATGGACATTTATAAACTGGCTTCGAGTTTATCGCGTGTAGTACGTGCCATGTAATTACCGAGAATTCGATGACGATGCTGACTATCGATGACGAAGTAAATACGAAGAAAGTTCTGTTTGCGTTATCTGTTTATCTTGTTGAAGTTATTTCTAGCTATAATTCAAACCATCTTTGATTGGAAGAAGTGTTCTTTTTATGGAATTTACGTTAGAACTTCTGTACATTTAGTTTAGAATTTTTATTGTCAAATAATAATAATTTTCAGAATTCTCCTGTAAAGTGTAACGTAGTCTGAAATATCTGCCCAGCTGTCGTGACTAACCAACCAAGGCAACTCACTTTTATGTATTCGGAAGCAGTTTAAGTTCTTACACAATTTCGGTAGAAATATAGCGTGTTCACGCGGCAACGTCGCAGCCGTGTTCAATAGAAAAAGCTAAAATATCGTTCTTAATATCAAATCATCGCAAAAGCAACAAACATTCAGAGGAGGTTGGTCTCGAAAACTAGACCGGATATTTCAATCCTATTTATACCAAGTAAAAGCAAATGAAATTTAAGCACCGTAATAACCAAACATCCCTTGGTCTTCTCTCACCCTCTAAAAATACCGTTCTCTTACAAACGATGGAACCATTTATCCCTAAAGTTGATCAACATGTCTAGGCCAATGAAAACATCGGCAATGAGCAACAACGTCAACGCGTTTTAAGAAAAAGCTAACCATTTTTATCATCGAACTCGTATAAAGTATATGAAGCGCGATGATTCGCTAGCAGCAGTCATGGTATAGTGAGCTATGCGAGGTCGACTGGATAAATATATAAGATATCTGCATGAAGCATCCGGTCGACGGGTTCCACCCCATCTGAAAGTTTTATATGTACGCGGCGAGTAGGCGGACTGCCTATAGTATAGCCGGGACGGCCTCTGGTCGGAGAGAAGAACTTCGCTAAAATATCCGTCCACGCAAAGTGCAGAGACGTAAATTGCATTGAGCACTGCATCGGCGAAGATAGGAGAAAGACGAGGCGGTGGAGCCTCGAGCACCGGATCGATTGCCCTCTATAGCGCGCACTGCGTGCGAACGAAACTCGAACCCTGAAGAACCGGCGTGGAGGCGGTTCCATCCATGTCTGGAAACCAGTTTCCAAGAGCTTGACCGAAAATTTCACTCGTTCTCGGTCCTACGAGTAAAACGTTTCCAGACATTCGAGAACGAGTGGGCAATAGAAATTTTAGAGGATGCTGAAGTAATTGAAGTTGATACACGATATTGACGTAAAATTCTCCAACAGAATCAATATTTCCTTAGACAATCAGTAATTCCTAGATTCCACGAATCCTAGATTTCTCCTCCAAGGAACGATAGTATTAAAACAGCGTCATGCGTTTCCTTCTATTTATTGCTGCAAGTAGGTTGTCTAATATTAAGATTTTTGTCCAGCACTATATAAAAACATTTACAATATTTAACGAAAAATTGACATTTTCCTGACAAAGCCTAATATAATATCACAATAAGGTAACATTTCAACTTGAATACTATAAATCATTGTTCTTCCGAGTAAGGAAAATGTCGTGACATTTTAACGAATGAAGTTAATATTGTCGGTTTGTAGGCGCAGCGTGCACATATGGTAGGCCGAGTCGTGAAATGGAACGTTTCAACGGAGCCTCCCTTATTTATTGGCGGGTTCAATCACAGACCGTAAAAAAAGCGATAACGCATACGCGAATCTGGATTCGCAAATATTCCGCGCTCGTCTGGCCCGATCAACATTAAAACCCCTTTGACATGCTCCTCTGACGAGAGTAAATTTCAATTCTACGGCTCAAAGTCGATTTCGTACGTTCGTTTATTTTCTAGCGTCAAGCATAGGTAAATAGAAGCTACCGTGTATGTATAAATGCAGCGCCTGCGTAGCAATTCGTAAACCGATTTATAAAACTACGAATTCTTCGAATTTTGCTTCTGATAAATTGTCATAAGATCAAAGGTTATAAAAATTAATTCTTAGATACATCGCGACCCCCGTGTCGTTTGCAGAGTTAATTTTTTCCAAACAGCGTGTCAGATCATAAGGATCAGAGACGTATTGTAACTTAAAAGTACATGCTAATTTAAATCCATGCCGTATTCAGCAAGCATGTTAAACGATTAATAGAAAAGGAAAGAAGCACTCTCGGAACTCAAAGCAATTCCAATATCATTTAACACGACCACTGATAAATTCTTTCTCGATTTTAAACAGGTAGTATCGTTAGTTCTTTCGACATGAATTTCGGCTTAAAAACGCCGCGCCGAAGGAATTTCAGGCATCCTAAATGTTTCCGCGACTAGCAAAATAGGCGAAATTCTATTTCGGAAGAGAGTGCACGGTGTCGCGTCGTGTTGCATGCCTGAACTGCAAGCTCCTGAGCGAATTCGTGAATTAGAAATAACACAGGCACGCCTAAGCAAGCCTATGACAGCAGCGCGAGGATATTTTAGCCTGCCTTCTCGCCTGTATGCGACCCGTCACACCTCAAAACTCCGGAAATTCAAGCGTACAACATTGTGGACTTCGAAGTCTCCAACTGTGCCAACCAGTGAAATTCAAATATTTTAACTGGAAATACACGGCTTTAAAATTCTTGAAACGATTACGGATTCTATTTCGTTCTATTCATTTTTGTCACTTTGAATTCTCCTATACTGTTATAGATAAAGGATATACTTAGAGACTACTATTATTTTAATTATTTCTCAAAGATATAACAATTATATTATATTATTAGGCTATTTATGCATTTACGAGAAATTTCGAAATGTTAAAATACATAGAATATACATAATTTACAATAATATACGAAATATCGAAAGTTATGTTATATAGTTAGCTTATAAAAATGTAGGATTTTATAAATATCCGCAATCTACTAATTAAACGGTCTACACGATACGGAGATAAAAGATTGCTTATTATTCGAAGCAGTAAATAGGATTTCATTGACTGAAAATTTTTTGAACAGTTCACTGTACACGAACAAAATTATGGTATAATATTGGTAGTCAAATATTGCTTTTATTAACTATACTCTAAGTCCAATATATGATACGTTTACCTTCAGAAGTTAACTAATTCGATTCATATGAATATACATGTGTGAATATGCCTCTGGAGAGTAAACGAGGGCATACATTTCGCGAAAAAGTCAATTTAGAATACGGCTACATGACAGAAAGTCTCAGAAAATTGCAATTTACGGTTATGTGAAATACAAGTAAAAAAAAGAAAGAAAGAAAGAAAAAAAAAGGAAAAGGAGCGAACTTCGAGTAGCGTTTGCGTAGTTACTCCGTAGTTAACTTATATCTGATTCGTTAGCATATATATTTGCTCGTGTACTTTAATATTTTCCAGCGGTTTCCATTCGCTCTTTCCATTCGCTACAATCTATATAAGTCCTCTAACATATGTACATATAATATACTCTGCTATTGATGTGTGGATGAAATGTAACTTATGCGTATTTCGTATATCTTCCTACAAAAAAAAAAAAAAAGAAAAAAACGCGAAACGGAATAGACTTCACAGATCATTAATAAAATTAAAAAGTTTGAATATATTATAATAATCCATCTCTCTTTTTTAACTTTAGGGTACTCGTGTAAAACCTTGAACGCGTCAGAAAACAACAGTTTTACCCTCGATAAGGGAGGAATAGATCGTACAATTTAAAAAAAAATTCAAATTTCACACGGTATATATTTTTATAATTCAAAGAAAATTCAGTAAAAAATTCGAGAATTATAATCGCATTAAGGGAGAAGTTGATTATAGCAAAATTTCGACAAAGACCCTAACTTGAAACACTTCATAATTCAAATAGAATTTCATGAAAAGTTTCATTCAATATTTTACAAATATTTCTTCTTAAATCCACGATGAATATCTCGACGAATTAACGCTGCATTACGTCGATTCCTCTAACCAACAACTTGGTTGAGTGAAGGGATGCTAAGGAAGAGGCAATCTCATAAAAGCCTTGAAATCGTCTGTATAAGCGTTGGTCGGATTGTTGGGGCGATTTTTCTCGCGGTCCACGCAGCGAATCTTAAATTTATCAAGCTCAACGCCGCATGTTCGAGTCGCTTATCCAAAAGGGCGACGCTCGACGTTGAAACCGTGCGGATAAGCATTCGAAGAAGCGACAAGAACGAACGAAGAGGAAAGAAACAGCGACTACGGGGCTAAGGTGGCGTAACACGGAAGTGGCTCAAAACGGAAAATAACTCGTGTGAAAACCTGACACATATTTCGCTCGGTAAATGTTTAATGTGCGCCCCGAGACGACACAAACAGTCGTCCGGGGGACGGCTGAACAACGTTATTTCATAAGGGTCTGACGTATTTCGGCCGGAGGTTCGCGCGTAATAAGTCCGCGGCGGCTGAATAACACGAAACGCCGTTAAACGATCCGTGACTTAACACTCTGCAACGCCACCACATTTAACAGTTAACCACAGCAACATGGAAGTCTTTAGACACATAAATTTTTATGTTTTTAATCTGAAATAAAGGTAGATATATTTTAATTTAGGTATAAATATATCTAACTTCATATAGTTTGGTGTAGTATATATAGTTTATAAGTGTACTAAAATAATCTCTATATATTAGATTATTCGATATATAATGTGGTTTTCCTAAGAATTGAGTTTGCAACTTGTTACTACAGAAGTTTTTTTAGAATTGAAATGGAAAAATTAATAGAAAAATATATAATTTTAGGGGAATTAAAGAATATTTCTTTATTTTTTAATTAATTTGTATTTTGATATTATATCGTCACCATCACAAAAGTCTTTTGTTCAGAACTTCTTATATATTTCTATTCTGTAAAAACAATATATATTTACACAAGTACAACGGCATCAATTTAATGATCTATTGATGATCATGACAAGGGTTCCGGCGCTACATGTAGGATTGATGCTAGTAATTAGCCTACACCATACGTAGTACATTAGCATTACGTAAAGCCCGTAATTGGTATTGTACATAATCTGTATACACGGTGTTCACGTTATCACCATACAACGTTCTTCTCGTAATTAGTTTGCGTGGAGAGTTGGTAAATGATCGAGGAGGGAAAAAACACATTATACAAACACATCTACGCGTTGTAATCGACGGATTACAACACATCATATCTCTATGCATTCTCTATCACTCTGATCTTATATATTCATTTGTAAAATTCAAGTATCAGTGTAAATCAATTATAAAAATTATATCGCATATTCTGAAATGTGAAAAGAACGTTAAAGATAATTTCATAAAATAAAAAGTTTCGTTATCAAACTTTCTCGTTCTAACAAGCGCATTAGAAATCCCTAACAGAAACGGCATCGCGATTGCTGTATACATAACAAGGTATCGACGAAAGTATAAAACCCGGGCAAAACCCTTAATCACCTGCACGTTAAATAACTCGACGCGTGGAATTAAAAGTACTTTGATAAAATACTCGTTTTACGAGAGTTGTTTTCGCGGACCAGCGGAAATTTACGTTGGAACTTTCCCGTATCCTTATTGCATATCTCGGCAATTTAACGCGTTGAATCGTTTTAATTTAAATTATGCCTGTCTACCGCTCTCTTGGCGACTACTTTCGTCAGAAGACTACGTTCATCCGATTCTTTTGAAGCGCACGCTCCTGAAACTTCGGAAATTTGAGAATAAGAATGGAACCAGGTCGTAGCAGCTATCATTGGATTTATTTAAATAATGCTCGATCATAAATTACAAACAGATCGATAAAATTATCTTCTGCGATATGTTAGATAAATTTTAAAACAAAGAAACATTCGATACGTTATTTAGCCACAATTGAATGCTATTTTCGAAAAGTTTTCAGGTAAATTTGACACGAAATACGAGAATTTTTTTAACGTGTCATTTACTCGGCGCATCAATTTGATATCAACAACGGACGCTTGGGAATGTTTTTCTGGTGTAACATTATCGCGATAAATACAACGTTCGATACAAATAAAGAAATTTCGTATTTGCTGAAAAGATAATAACTCACGTTTTGCCATTGAAAAACTCGGGGGCGTTTATTCCATGACGCGTGCCGCGATCGGTACCCATGAATACGATGTAAACAAAAGAATAGGCAATTCTTTGACCGGTTACCGGGTATGTATATCGAATATATATCGTAAATATGTACGTATATATCGTTCCACGGTTATTTTTTATTTGCCATCCTCCGCCAAGTACCCTCGACGATGAAAAATTCAATCGATTTACGGTGAACCGATCTTTTTTCACTTGCTTTCTTCAGTAGAAAGCTTCAAGGATGCTTGTCGAAATAGGTTTTTTGATACTCAAACAGGAATGACGATCAAGCTAACCGCCAATGAAAAATAGAAAAATTCGTTATAAACTTCGTGGTTAAATCGTGGCCTCAATACACTTCGATGGTTCAAGTGCGAAAATACTTTTTAATATCCGGGCCGGTGAAATGCGAATTCTTTGAAATTTCTTTTTTCGAGTTTTTGTTTTTGTAATACACAATATTTTCGCGGTATAGTTTAAATTATCTCGTGATTTTGGAAAGAGAACATAAATATATTCGAGCAAATATCTTTTAGTTTCTATACTGGCTATCATTGATACACTGCTAATGTACATCGAGTGTGTACGTTCTATCGTTGAATCGTGTTAAAATTAACGTCCATTAGGATTGTGGTGTTAAATCGTATTATAAACCAAATCTCCTTAATAACTCTGGATCTTCCTTAATTCCTGCAATTCTGCGTTATTCAAACACCGAGAAAGATCCGTGTAACATAACGTTGTAGCCATTTCGCCAATTTGCGGACACAGGAACACAAATCGAGAAAGATCACTTCGTTAAACCTTACAAATGAAATCTACCTTTGTCTCGAGTAGTCTTCTCTGATCGCGACACAATCTCCGTATCGAAAAATCAATGGTACAAGCTCAAAGAGAAGGGAAACGACAAACGAACGTCGACAGACGCGTGGAATCGGCCGTGAGACGCCTTTACAGAGACTTCGTAAACAGACATATTAGCCGTGAAGTTAATCATCCTTCTAGACCGTTTCATTAGACCTGTTCGTTTCCTTTGCTAATTATGCAGTCTAGGCTTTTTGTCGGAACACAGGAATGAAAGGTTGAAGAACACGATTAGTTGTCCGTTGAGGACAACCTTGCTAGAACTTTTCGATTAAAAATTCTGCCTGAGTCGATCCTTACCGTCTCCGAGTTCCGGTTAAAGAGTCACTCGGTTCTTTTTAAATGTTCTACCAACGGGCTATATTTCACTTTAATACCTGAAATAAAGGTAGGTTCTCGATGAGTGGCTCCTTCCTTCTTGCTGTTTAATAGGATCTATTTCCTTCTTTTCCTATTTCTTCCTTTTTTGTATGAAACGTTCTTGTATCTTCCTTTTATCGAAGATTGTTAAAGTGCACAGTAAGATTTCTATTATAAGGGACAGAAATTTTATAATATTTCGAATGAGAGTATAAAAACGACAAATTCATTTGAACTCAAATAACTTTATCATACTTTCAAACGACTACAAGCTACTTAATTTCATCTTTTTTCATTCTCTTTTTAACAGAATGATCATCTTTCGAATTTCAATTAATCGTAATGATACGTTAGTCAACATGAGCATTATTCGATTGTGAGCCCAAATAAGAAAATTAAGTCATCACAAAAAATCCAAGTCTATCTCAATTAAATACAACAAACAATTCCCAGAACCCAAATTGTCGCCCGTTTAGAAACCTCAGGAAGAACATCATTCATCCGTAAGTACACCAAGCAAATCGATTTCCGATTCGCCTTTTCAGCCTGGCTATTCTCACGTGGAATACTATCCGCGATCCTAAGAGAAACTTCGCCGCCTTGGTTCGGTTTCTCGCATTCCTTAGCCTGGCACTGTCAGAACACCGATCCATGATCGATCGTCTTTGTTCTCACGCTCAGTGTATGGAATAGTGCCGCTAAGTAGACATATTAAGCGGAACGATGCTTAGCTGTCAGCTCTTGTTCCGCCTCGACGACTGGTAGCTTCCGCTCTACTAATTGTACGCCGGACAAGCTGTGTTGTTCTATCGCGACCCGGCAACGGAGCTGCAGCCGAAAGGATCAAGACACCTGGCGAGATTCTCTCCGTTTCTATGTCTGTGTTCTGTGATTGCAGACCTATGGGAAACCTCGCTCGTTCGGGACTGTGAGAACTATCTCTGACCGTCGCATCGACCTACACACACAGCACGTAACCACAGCAGGCGATGCAATTAACGTAAACGCGGCAGCTGGTATTAAATACAATAAATATCGATACTGGTCTGGCCACGGGCTACGCCGTACCGTGGAAACCCCTGATTCCTGCAACGCCGTGTAACAGCACGGCGAAGAATCGAATCCGGTCCACACTTCGATGCCAACCGATTAAGGAAAGTAATTGAGAATCGAAGATCCCGTGTGCGGTTTAATTAGCTACGGGAAAATCGTATCGGACAATCGAAGAATTATTTTCCTTGAGAACGGTTGAAAATAGAGTTCGAGGTATCGGTATTGAATCGAAGAACGTTTTGGGCGAGAATTTTAATTACCTCTAGGAGGATTTTGGTTTGGTTAATAACTAGACTTCTTTTTTTTTTTTTACTACAGCAATTTTAATCTCCGTTGAAATTATTTGTGTTACGTTATACGATAATGGCCGAGTGTATTTTACAGTTAAATAGTTACTTGTTGACTGGGATATGCAAATAAACATGCTCTGTCAGAAAAAACGATATAATATTATTTTAACATTTTGAGAACCGGAGACGCGAATTCGCGTCTTACATATTTCTTGCGATATCCTATAAAAATGTTAATTACTGTTAAATAAAACAATAAAAAAGCAATGGATGCTATGAACAAAATGTTATAAATATGTTTTTACATTACATACTTATATAACATGAAATCATTGTCGATATATGAGATATAACTTGGTCGCTTTGAATCTTTTCAATTACTCCGAAAATACGCGGGAATTCACGTATATATATATATATATATATATATATGTTTATCAGAGAATACGGCCCTCAAAGTGTTAAATAGAATAAGTAGAATACGTCAAACCGTGTTGAATCTGGCACATTCTACAACTCATATTGGTCACTGTATAACTAAGAAAATATGTTCAATACTTAGTATTCTTAAAGTTCATTTTATCTAATGATTTTCAGATACACTTTTTTTATTAATTGGTGTTATATGTTCATTGTGTTTAAAGGAAGGAATTGATAGTATAAAGAATATTGAGTAAGCTTTATTTCTAAAATTTATGTGCGTTTGGAAAAGAGTAATTATCTGTATACGGTAATTTGCTTGTATCGCTTTCGGAGCTTATTTTTGGATATTTATTCGACGCTTGTCTATATCGTTTTAATTCAAATGGGTGTACGTGACGCAACAAATTCTGGCCGAATTTTATTGTTGAACACTTTGTTTATTTCGAGACTTTTACGTCAACAAATTGGTATAAAAATACGTATAAATTGTGAACCATAGCACTCAACTTGATAAATCTTTTTAACGTTCTCTTCATATATAGAGAGGAACAAATTGCGGAATATTCTTTAAAATATAGGCACGATTCGAAAGAGTAAATACGCAGAGTAAAAAACTATGGTAAAATTATATAGTAGAGAGAGAAATCAGTGAACTGACTTACACTATCATAACTCTCAGCCCTCCATGTCCGTTATAAATTGCCGTGTGAAAATCAAACTTCCGTTTCTCTATACAATCTAATTCATTCCGGCTAATTATATCGTGAAAAGACGCGCGCGTCTCGTTTTCCAGTTTCATTAAATAATCATGGGATCGTATCAGCCGTCCGATGACGAAAAAGAGGGAGAAATAGCACGCTTAAAATCAATAGCTTCAAGCCGAAGCGGAGTTCACGAGTTGCGCAAAGTAAATGTTTCCTTTTAAATAGCCCTCTAAAAGCGGCGTAATTATCTTGTCGAATAATAGATTCGTTTCTCATAAATGTAGCAGGACGTTGCTCAATTTATCGGTGGTCGATCATCCACTTTAAGGGATGTGCGCGCACGCGTGTATATTCTCCTCGACTTTTCTCGGTCCTCTGCTCGCCTCTTCTTCCACTTTAATTAAGTATTTCAAAGGAGGGAAAGGAGATGACGAGAGTCAAGAATTGGTTCGGGAACTCGTCGGGAAAGTGAATTCAGAATCAGCGTGGTGAGTGGGAGTTGGACAAGTGTGCGAGTTCGGCCTGTTGTAGCTCCAATCTGCTTCGTGCTGATCGAAGGTTAGAGTAGATAGGAAGATTGGCTGATCAGATTTTCCTTTTTTTTTTTCGGCACACATGCATCCAACGGATATTTGAGAATTTTTTCTGGGCCCGCAATTTTGAACTTCACCGGCTAAAGTAGGGTCTATTCTATATAGAGTGTAGAGTAGAAAGATGGCGAGCGAGGATGAGAAAGGAAAGAGCAGTCAGGGGAGAAATATGGACACATCCGCTGGTTCCGCGAGGCAAACCATTATTACGCGTCCGGGTAAGGTATAGCGTATAACCGAGTGTGGCCGTGCCTCGATAAACGATTTTAATATTCGGAAAGACACGAATAATAAAACACGGCGTCCGCTAAGCTTTCTACGCGAGTGGATCTCTCGAGGAATCATTCGCGACGACGCATTTCCCCGAGTACGATGCACATCGTGGATCTTCTTTTTTTCCTTTTCTCCTCCATTTTTTTTTTTTTTTTCTTTTTTGCTTCCAGACAATTTCAATCAATACTCGCCTGCGCTACGCCGTCAGTTATTTGCTCCACGCATAGTTCTCCGCGCTCGAATGGCACGAGTATGAAAGAGATCCGAAGAAATGGAACGGAAATTCGCGAACGCGTTCGAGTCGTGTTTAGGCAGCTGTTGATGTTTTTGGAGTTGTGAAATGTTATTTATGAACGACACCATTATAGATTCTTTAAATTAGTTCAGCTAGATCGCCCCATATTGAGCCTCTTAGACGTCTGGTATTTTATTTTATTATTATTTATACATATGTATGTGCTTACTACAAATATGTATATTAAAAAATTTCCATTATGAAAATAGTCTCGTTAAACGCGAATGTTATCACACCGAGAAATGCCAATATCCATGTAATGGAAACGTTATCATAATTTTTTCTTCATTTTTATCACTGTCAATCGATTTTCCATAAAAGTAAATATGAAATACGAGTGAATAATAGGTGGTCATAGAGCGACGACAACAAAGTTATCGAAGGTAAACGGCACGTAACGAGGCACAAATGAATTCCATTAGCCACTCGACTTACCCTTCGCTCGTCAATGTACATACCTACATCCGTGCATGACTATAGCTCAATTATTGCACCGGGACCTCCACGTCGGTGGAGCGTTAAACGTATTCAGACGTATAGACAGCGTGGAGGCGTCGCGATAAGGTGCTACCGTTATACAACTTTACGAGCTAATCATACTCGGACCAATTGATTACCCAACGTAGCATGAAACATGCGAACGCGGCTGCCAGCCTGGATTCACGATGGAAATTAATAGTGTCCTATAAATCTGGATTTAACGGTACGAAGGTCAAGGCACTGGCAGAGAAAAGAATCGTCTCTCGAATACGGTAAATGATTTTCCTCGTGAAGTGTGAAGTGGTTTCCACTTAAAGTGAATGTTTCTTTTCGTTTTATTGTTTACTGTTTTATTGGAAGAATATATGGTCTACTTATTTGGGGGGAGATTTGATCGAATAATTAGCATATATCTTGATTGTATTGGATTTGGTATGTAATTCGTGTCGCGTTTTTTAGAAGGATGAGTCAATAATTGAGTCTTTCGGAAATCAAACTGATCCAACAAATTGATACAAATTTGATATAACCGAATAATATTGACTAGAATTCGCGAGAGATATTTTATAGATTATTATAAATTGAATTTATCCATGAGAAGCAATTTTTTTTTTTAATAAATTGTTTCCATGACGTTGGTATTAAATAAAAAAAAAAACTATACACATCTGTTCCCCGAAGTTTTATCGTGCAAATATTTTATTTTCATTGACGATTAACGCGTCATAAACATGGATGCAGGTTTCCGATAAAAGTAAACCTGCATATGCTGTACAAAAAATTGAATCAGGATTATGAACTATGAATTTACATGAATACTTTTCTCATTTTGTATATCTTTCTGTATGGTAGCAGATTTATACACAAAAACCGGAACTATTTTTGCATAACTGTTGTCACGAGAATTCCTGTTTAATTTACAGGATATACAATATTGTTTAAGTTTATTGAACATGTTCTGTATCACTATCTATGCCGCGTCAAAACAATGGATTATATTATTGGAAATTTCGACTCAACAGTACATGATTTTCCGCAAAATACATTTCACCTACATAAATAATTTTTGATGATACAGCTAACCGCTGTTATCGAAAGATTTTTATTATTAAAGAATACATATCAAATTTGGCACAATATTATTTGGAAATATATATTTCACTAAGGAATATCGAATATTTTTCAAAAAAACAATTTTCCATGCCCGAAACTTGTCACTCACCGCGACAGTAACAATTTTCCCAATATCAACAGCGTTATGTAACAGTTGCGCAGCCCTGATTGTCATTATATAATGGAAATCACGGAATGATTGCAACTGAAACAACGGGACGGGTCCGCTGACTAGCCGAACCAACGACCATACATGTAAATTACATTAAATATCGATTAAGCCCTTGCGTTCATGTATCGATAGGTGGTAAGAACCATTCTTCCACAACGTTTGACATCTCGCAACATAGATTTTCGATATTCAATACGATTGCTGTGATCATATCGTATTTGTGATATAAAATTCGTGTAATCACAGATCGATCAATATAAATTTGGAGATGTAGAAGTATACAAGATACATACAATATACAAGAATATATAAAATATCAAAGTTAGAATATGTATTTGTTATAATATTTAATGAGTGAAAGAAATTTCTGCCTGGGTCCTCCTTCTTCAGTTATAATCATAAAGTTTTGTGTACTGCTAATACTGATTAATATTCATTACAAAACTTAAACAAGCGCCATTCATTTACTAGAGTTATATCAGTTTATCGGTATACATAGAGCAACAAAATAGATGATCGAAGCTTGAAACAACATTCGCCATTTAGGTCAAGAGTACGTTAACTCATAAGCATAGGTAATACGGTCAAAGTGTAACAAGCGAGACATATCGGGCTGGTATAATTTCCAAAGTTGTTCATTGTCAGTTTAATTGAGTACTATATGCCATCATTCCCTGTCTCTTTAACATTTCATCCTGCGACCATCACAACAAGGACGCGATTCACGTTGTTGTGTCCCAGTTTTTTTCGAGCGAACCGAGACGAGTCGCGATTCGATTCAATTGCGCGTGCAGAGACATCGACGACGCGTCGAGACAACGAGAGTTACGCCACACGGCTATCGAGCCGTGTATTCGATAAAGCGAATGGAAGCACGATCGAGCGATTCGCGGTCGACAGGCGGAAACGATAAGGTCGAAACCAAAAAAAAGAAAAAAATTTTTGTTCCAACGAGGTACTCCATATCGAAAAGTAAATACGGATCAAATCCATGACGATCACGGGAATAAAATCGAAACTAAAATAATTTCTTTTTCCTACTAACGACATCCTCCGGCGTTGAGAAATATGGATCGAATTTACGATGAAGAATTCAACAAAATATTTTTTGGTCGAGAAGCGAGTTTCTCCGCGTTGAAAATCTACATTGAATAAAAGAAAAATATATTTATTTTTCCAGCATCAACGTTTTCCACCTAGAAATAAATAATGGCCGGATAACGTCGAATCTAAAAGAGAGAATTTTTTCTAGCAATTCCCACTTACGTACAGAGTGAGTTAAAGAACATGGGAAGTACGGCAGAACCTGATTCAATAAACTAAAATGAGATGAAAAATTCATATAAACATATGCCCAATTATGATTTTGTTTTCGAATAACAAATTATTTTATGTTGCAATAGTCGCTTATCTGCCTTCAGAGAAATTGTTCGTAGTGACCAGGTTCAGTTTCAATAGAAGCGTAAATGCATCATAGGTTGTCGAACTTGTTCGAACAACTCATACGAATTTGTCGGCAACTTTGGTCGTCTCGTTGACGATGAATTTCAATACTGTCAACTGACGTTTCATAGATAAGAGATTTTAAATGCTTCATAATTAATCGAATGGGATCAGAAAGTAAGATGAACATGATTTATCCATTTGCCAAGAAATCGTTGATCAAGGTAATATCTAGAATCACGAAATGATCTGTAACTCAGAAACAAGGTCATATATCGAACACATTTTTATACGAATGTTTCCTTTTATTTTATTGTGCCGAATCTGCCGTATTTCCCATATCAAATCCATAACGATGTCCGGATAAAATCGAATTTAGAAAAAAGTTTCATCTATCAATGAGGTCTTACGTGTCGAGAAGTAATCGTGAATGAAATCCACGACGATGGCTGGAAGCACGTATCGCGATAATTTCGTTCGAGTATCGTCATAAAAGCAGCTCGGTCGTATAATAAATATCGCTTTCCGATTCTGAATTCCGTGCTCGCGAATCCATTGCGTAAACGAGGGTGCGTCGCGTCGAGTCGTTTTCAATGTGGAGTCTCATTCGCCAGACGACAAGGAATCTCGTGTAAGTACACCCGGTTTGCTGGGTAATCCCCGTCGCGTAGAATCAAACCGTAGCGGCCATGTCGGAAATGTTCGACGTTCGAGACGCTCTTTACTTCTTCCGTGTACGTTGGTGAATTGACAAACCTACTGAGGTAAAAGAGACCTCGTAAAAATCCACACCCGCTAGCTTCGTGAAGAATTTGACGCTTTGTGCGATAGGTATGCAACGAGAGAACTTCGGGATGTGTTTGAAGAACATTTTATACGAGAAATATCGATCTCATTGTACGGCGAACTGTGCTTGTTATTCAATTGCAAGGATGTTAAAATATACTGATTTAATCTCTAATTTCTTGGTTCAATTTCTAACAAGATAATACTTTAAACAACTAGAATTAATTATATCTCTATCGTGTATATATATATTTCACATTAAATCCTTTTGCTCCTTTATGTATGTATACGATTTTATCCAGAAAAGCAGGGCAGTAATTGTCTTTTCTGAACCACAGTTAATACCTCTCTAAAGGGATTATATTCGAAGCTTATTTCATGGTGCTTTATAAATAAGAAAAATTATGAGTGTGTATACTTTTCCTTTAAAATTGAATTTCAGCACGTAAATCATATCGTAGAAAAATAAAACAAACTATTTCAGATCTTTAAGATAAAATTGCGTACCATAAGGTATCAGCCAATTTATAATCGAATCAAAACCATTCGACCATCCTCCGTTATTCATTAGTAACATTACATACAACACATTTCTAGAAATTCGAAAAATGTCGAAATGGACGCACGCAGCACCGGTGGGAAACGCATGTGAATTTAAAATTCTCGAAATAGTAGCAAATTTGCGATATGTTCGAAACGGAAGCTTTCTAAGCGGATGACCTACATACTGGTTGCCCTGAAGTATTTCAACCGGATCGATGAGTTAAACGCAGCGAAAGGGATCGAGCGTGCGGTGTGCACGCGTGCAACACGCGTATCCACGCGGGATATAAAAGGGAATCCCTCGGCCCGCGACACCGATACTGTTTGCCCGACCGTGATTGCCGAACTGTGGATCGCGGCAATAAAAGCGCCCCATTGTCGTGGTCGCCCCGCTAGGCCACCGGTTTTTATTCGTAATGGAGACGTTGTTGCCCCGGAGAAATAGCGGCGCGAGCCCGTGAAATTTTTACAATTCCGTGCTCGCATTTTCGCCACGTTGCGCTCTGGCAAAAATCCCCTCGCATCTCTATCTTTCTTTCCGCTGCATTCCCTCCGTAATTGTAAATTATACGCGACGTATTTTTCCGGGAGAAACCGGGTCGAACGCGACACGGCCACGTGAGGCGGAAGAACGTGGCTGGCCGCTTTAATGACGGGCATATTTTTAATTAATTCCTGTCAGTGCGAAACGCTAGGGAACGCGACACTGCTACTACTACCACTTGTCTTTGAGGACATGCATTATGCTTTTTACGACAGATAATCTTGCATTAGGCGACACTGTATCAGCAAATTGACGATCGGATGGGTACCAGCCTTTTAGCGTGATGACAATTAAGTTCTTTTTAAACGATGTTGTAGAAATGCTTTTCAGATGTTTCGTGCTTGTTTGAGGAAAGCTTTTTGACACGCATGGAATTGTTTGTGAGCGATGTAACAGAAATGTGTTAGGTGTTTGAAGCCTTTCGAACTGTCTGCTATGGACAGACTTCTAGGAATTTTGCAAGAATTTAAAGAATGAAATTTAATATTATGCTGGTACTCTGTAAAACGTCGATATTAATAGTTTTCGTCTGTAAGGAGACAAGATCAATCGATCGACGAGTTGGTTGTTAGCAAACATACTAAACTGGTAAATTCATGGTGCAACACGCTGTACTGAATAGCTCAAAACTATGTTTAAAGGGAAAGTATATATTTACTACCACAAATTTCGAATTTCTAGCTACGTTTCGTTGTTAAAAAGCTCGTTCTTAACTCGCTTATGTAATTTTTTTATGCAGATATCTTCGAAACATTATATTGTTTCCACGGCATGAAGTAATCTGTTGCAAAATCATATCCAAAGCTCGAGTAATATTGTATTAAGATAAATGATTGAAATAATTGAGAACACGGGATAAAGGAATATTATATATAGCTCACTTCTATTTTAATTTTCCATATTTACTATCACTCCATTATATTTACATATAGCACAAATTATTTTATAGTATATAGTACAAGATATAAAAAATATAGTACAAGAAGACAAACCGCAAAAGTTTAGAGAATAACGAATAAATTACTAAATAAATCTAAGTACTTAACGAATTCTCGAAAGAAAAGAATATCGCAAATTACTACTATGTAAATAGCACGACAATCACATGTAATTCGATTTATCCAATAACACTGTTATACCTTTACTCTTTCTCTTTTCCACACCTAATCTTGTTTCGCCATAAAAATCTGATAACCATTCGAAGAGATCGTTTGTGTGAGGTCGGGATCTAATGATGTATCATTAACATATTATATAGGGTAGTACGGTATATGTCGGTTGACTACGCTCGCAGTTTACGAGCCACTCGCGTCGGCACAAATTCTAAAACAGTTACTGAAAATTTGCATGTCCGTGCAGGGATCTCTAGTGTGAAACGGATGTAAGAGAACTATTATTCAAATCCAACCTATTTTCCCCGGCACGAACGACCGCGGCGAATTAGACGCGAGACCGTCAATCGTTCGTGGAAAAGACGGTCGTTTTAGGGCCGATTATTCATGTCCCTTGTTTCGTCCACCGAAAACCATCGCGTTTAAGTGCATCGTTAAACGCGTGAATCATGTTTGGAAACACACGTCAAAATGTGAAACGTGATTCGTACGTCGATAGGTGAACTGAAAATTCAAGCGGGAAAAAGATCCAAATTTATTTTAAGCGAACGGAGCGGAATAATTCATATAAAAATTCATTGAATCTAAAGAACCGTAGGTATTGCAATTAAATAGTTATTTAAGACGATAATTGAAAACGTTCTTGTAACGTAGACATTTATTCGTATACATTATCCGTTATTTTATAGAGTAAATATTCTATATAGCGAACACACGTGCATATATTTTTGTGTGGGAAATCGACCGACCCTCTGCAAATTGGTCTTCTTTAGAAGTGTGTCGGTCCTCGCTTAACGAATACTACGCATTTTAACAGCCTGTTATATAGACGGTTCGTGCAATGCTGTTACATTTGCTTTAACTTATGATACGCGTGCTATGACTATGCGGTTTATTGGCAAAAAAATGTGTTTGACTCGAGGGCAATCGAGAGCAGTTGGTTAGTCGGTATTAAAAGCGAACCTTTCTGGACGGTAAAGTTCCTAATTCGCCCACTACTGTTCGCTCTGGGGGTGCATGCGTGGTTTTCGTTTAATTATGTACAGGGTCGACGATATTCAAATTTTTCTACCGTCCGGACTTTCACATCGTCGAGGTAAAAAATTCTTCTCCAACGATTTTTCACGTGTGGTTCACACGACTTTTATGCCTTTAAATTTTGCTGTAAAAGGTAACAGCCTCTTCTCAGTAAACGAGATCGTTCTATATCTTCGTTTCTCGAATAATTGCTAACATTGTATGCGGCTATACAAAATATTTCGTGAATACGAGACATAATGAAATTGGTATCTTTGATCAGAAAAGGCTGTTAGATCAATATATTTTTAGAAAATACCCCACTAACGCCGTCTTTGGTATCAAACGTAGTAGTATTTTTCCTCGAATTAAGGGCTTCTTACAACACCCTTGCAGACTAGATTTGCATGTTATATGCAAACTACATTATGTATCGGTGTTTTCAAAATACATAAATATTCTTAGAAATCTCTATTG
Organism: Bombus fervidus; assembly: GCF_041682495.2. Taxonomy (NCBI): domain Eukaryota; kingdom Metazoa; phylum Arthropoda; class Insecta; order Hymenoptera; family Apidae; genus Bombus; species Bombus fervidus. Next base: position 16,995,308 of record NC_091517.1, read on the forward strand.
ATAATCTCGCTTTCCAAAGTACATGCACAAGTTAATTTTCTTACCATGTCGGAGATCCGTACATGATCCCAGTATTAAACTAATTTATATCCAACCATAAACTTTTATTCGTTGACTTCATTCACCAATTATTTTATCCGCTCTAACACGATTAGAATAATTCAAATATTATACCACTAACCTAAAACCCTTCGACCCGCACATACAACTCATTCAATCTTCCTTCTCGGTTTCCCCGTTATAATACCACAAACCGCAAATAAAATCACACAAGTAGTCGAAAAATCTGGTTTCTGAACCAGAAACCTGATTCTGGGTTCTGGAAACTTTGCTGCATGTCCTGATATTCCCAACAAAATTCTAAATGGGTCAAAAAGTGGTACGACCGATTGCCCTTTCGGAAGCACGAAGTTCGCGACGATGAGGGTTGGTCGTACGAAAGGACTAGGGGTGCAGGAAAGAGTAGGGTGGGATACATATACGAGGGTAAGAATCAAAGCGAATTAACTGTAGCGCTGGTATCCGCCTCACGACTGACACTTTACCCGTAAATCGTCGGCCCCCTTCCAATAACAAGGATCCCAGCAAGGGACTGTCGTTTTATCCCGAAACTCCCTAGGCTTCAAAGGGAAATCCCTGCGACTAACTCGCATGTGTATCGTCACGCTTGCGGTAGCCCACGAAAGTATTCGAAAATGTCAGTAACGTTATAGTGAAGCATGACTGTCACGATTAATTATATTGATCAAATTTGAAATTAATCTGAAGACCTTACACCTTTGTATAGAAGTTTCAAGATATTTATTGCAAATACATATATTTAAAAAAAAGGTATGTAGCATGACTAGCCATTTTAAATACATAATAGTTATCAAATACGATAGGTTCCATTGAATATTGAGATTTATTAATGCTAACAGATAGTCGACTATTTAAATATCTTGTAGCTTCTACGAGTATTTTTCGAGATTGTTTTTAAGTTTAACCAATATAATCGCGACAGTTGCGTCTCATTACGGTGTTAATGAAATTTCCAAATCTTGTATATAATATATTCGGACAAGATTCTTACAAGTACGTGATTACTTTTTTGAGCCATTGTACTTTCAACTAAATTGCACAATCGGCGGAACTCGTTTTCGCTCATTTCTAATTACGATCCGTTTCGCAGAGGAAGCAATTATCGTTAACAGGTTCGGATGTTGCGACGATGTCGATTTCGCTTTTTATCTCGTACCGGCTTGTTTTATTTTACGGGGAGAGTATCGGCCAATAAAAGGTCGTGACTGTCGTCGATATCGGTCGCGTTTCCGCTGGGAAGCGATAGCTGCGCTGCGAGCATGTCCCCATGAACCGGAAGGAAGGGAATCCGCTGATACGTGAAAGCGCAGATGGATAAACCGCGGTGCACGGATCCATCGTGTAAATCACGATCCATTAGGGCGCCTATCGGGTTCCACGCGCCATGCCACGCCACGCCGCGTCGCGTCGCGTTGCCATGTTCTCGCGCTCTCGTTGCTTCCTAAATTAAAGATCTGCTCTATACCATGTGGTTCTGCCTCCGTATTCAGTGAATATGGAAATTTCGAGACACGAACTTTGATTTATTCCCAAATATTGTTTGGAGCGTTTCGAAAGTTTTCGTCGTGTTGAATGGGACACGCGTAAATTGATTTTCTGGCGGTTCTATTATTTTCAGTGTTGAAGTATAGATGTAGCGTGTGTGAATGATTGGCTTATTTGATGGACAAATATTGGAGCGAAAATAGAAATACATAAAAGACAAAAAATAAAAACACGTTAAGAGCTATTGTGTGTCGGTAAATTGAATTTAGTATATACTCGTCTTTGTTGAGCTCCATCGCAAGTAAGTAGGAAGTAGACGTAAGATTTAGCTAAATGAACTAAGGATGCAGATCTAGGACTATATAAATACATCTGTACTTACTGAATTTTCAATATCAATTTTGTTCTACATTTTCGAATTATTTTTACATAAGCAGCATCTTAAGGATCGCATAATCGCAATTACAATTCATTATGAAGTCTACAAGTCGAAAATCTCTGTTGGAAGGACCGAAACTGTCCATAGGGAATATCAGTTGTTCGGTTTAATCTGACTATTGGAATCGTAAGCCGCAAGATCGGCCGCATTTGTATCACAGGGCACGCATAGCTGCATGTACGTTATGAAACGATTTCCTTCCCGTGGAATTTTCCTTGGAGTATCTGTTGAACATACGTTTCCAACGAATTCTCCCGACTGTCGGGTGCTAGACGCGCCGTCTCGCAAATTTGAGGTGACACGCGCGGTACGTAACATAACTGAGCGAATATCCGTGCCACATGAAATGCCCGTGTCAGCGTACACGCGAAAATACCGAATATGTTTAATATATATATACTATACGATATTATTACAGTGGTATTTTGGTAATCAGGCGGACAGTGGTATGAACGCGTCGATACTCGTGATTCGAGCTATGAAATATTCTCATAGAATTGGGCCAGCGATGCACGATCCATAATAAAATAACATTTAATTGTAATCAATTGTGATTAGTCAGTATATCTGTTGGAAAATTATCTTCTGTATTATAATTCTTCTACATTTACCGTTGGAGTTAAAGTTGGTAATAATTAGAATAATAGATTAGTAATTGTAAATTCTTGTTATAGGTTTTCATTGATTTTTATTCTTCATCGTGTACATTTATAACGGTGTAATAAGATCATCGTATATATAAGGTCTAAAAATCAGTCCTTACGATTTTTCAGGCACTTTCGATAGTCGGGCAAAAAAATGTTTTGCGTATAAGTGGATCAACTCTCGAACTACTACAAATTGCAATATCGAGAATTTAAAAAGAAGTTTGATTTCGTTAAAAAGTTTTAATGTCACTTCTACTTTTTTAAACTGAACAATACATTTTTTTATTTTTACGTCATTCGATGCATTTTTTGTAATTATCTACAAAAACAGTATGAAGATACTTGGATCGAGAAATAGTTAGTCTAAAAGATCCTTTAACTTTAATATTGTAAAACTTATCATATGAAAGATAAGAAAGGACAGTGTAATACTTCTTTGTTTTTATATTTTACTTGTCTTTCGTATTTTTAGATCACCCTATATAGTGGAATATACTTATGACGTTAGGAAATGATTGGATAAAATTGAGAGTATTGCTTGTGTAATTCGTATTTAATCTAACATTTATATTCACAACTCATGCGATAACGTTGCGAGAATAGTATTAAAATATATAAATTAGTGATAAATTAATGATCAAAAGCAATACTTGTCATCTATTTATAAAATCAACTCATATATTATGAATTTAAATTGTGTATTTAAAGAGTCAGAACCTGAAAATTACTATGCTTATCACTGTGCCATTAAACTTTATCACGTTGCTACCTACTACCACAAAGCAATTTACTTATAATACTTATTAGCAGTCGTTCCTTTCATTTCGACAAAAAATTATAATCGATCGTAATTTCCATTTTACAAATAAAATAAATCTCAACTGCAAAGGTTAACGACTGGTCGAATGAAAGGAAATTATTTACTCGACCGTTAAGCAATAGTTTTATACGTAATAGTGCTATACGTAGTAAATATTTTGCAGTTCACGCCGAAAAATCTCAATAAACACCGCGATATGTTCAAATGGAAACCTGAAAATGTGTTAAATTGTAGATCTGTTCTAAATTATGAATAAAGATAATTCACATCATTTATAAAAACAACAGAAAACATTATACACTGTTTAAATCATAAAATTTGTTTGCACTATTAAATCCAGAAATTCCAGGAATTACTTCATTATCAACCTACAGGAAAACGCGCAAATTTCTATTATAGGAAATCTTTTCACGAAATTTCTTTCTCAATGAAATTATATGGGAAATTGGGCGTTCATTGAAAACCTGGCTCTTTCCAGCTCGTTGATTCACCTCGTTAAATGATAAACGTTCGTTATTTTTGGAGTTAGCAATTCAACAAACGAGCTTATTCGAGTTTCTCGCCAAAGCCGATTAAAAAGTAAACGAGAGCGTGAAGTAAATTAAAAAAAAAAAAAAAAAAGAATTCAGTATCGATCGCAATGAACAAGCGACACAATGAACCGCGATGAAAATGTCACGGAACGGGCACCAAAAACGCGTATCGACTTTCTCGTTGAAACAGAACGACGAAGGACACCGAACGAGAAAGTATCGCGAATGTCCCGCGTCGTGAGAGATCGCGTAATGAAAACACGACGCGCGCCGTTTAGCCGGTGTAGCTTTATAAATCTCATTCATATTTATGCGGTTTTACTGTGATTATTTCGTAAACGCCTCGTGAAATTTCCATCGACGCCAGAAAAAAAAACACGCCTCTATCTCTAGTCGTTCAATATTTCATCAACTCTTTATCCAGTTAAATGTTTCGTACATCTAATCACTTAAGACATGAGAAATATGTTTTAATAATAATAATAATATAATAATAATCATAATAATGATAATAATATTGTAGGTATCAAATAATGAAAATTGTTATTATTTTACGTGGCTCGAAAAAATTAATCTGGTAGGAGAAACTAAGCAATGTAGCTCTTATTAATTTAGTAAAAAGAAAAATGAAAATTGTAAATTTTATATATTAGCAAATTAATCTTTTCAATTTATTTTATAAATTAGTCGATAAATGTCGCACTTTTTCCCTTTTAAAACGTTATTAAAAGGTAGTAAAAGTGCATTAGCCGTTAAATAAAATGCTACTTACATTAATCATAAAAAATTATTATACTGAAGTTGTAATTTTCTCGAGTACTGTATATTCTTCTGACACAGTGCACGCTCTCTGTGTATTCTATGCAAGAAATACACGCCAGTGTTGCATGTTTAAGGTTCGATAAAGTGGGAGTGAAAAATGGAAATGTGATAAAATTGAAATAAAAATTTTATATTATCATCTTGCGATATTGGAATATATAGTCGAATATAAGAAACACGTGTTACGTTTTGGACACATATTATGACTGAAATATGACTTTTTTAACGTTTTAGAATATTTTTCATCTGTCACGGTTTCCAGGCAGTTTAATAATTCACTTTGACGCACAAGAATTTAAAACCTGACGCGATAAAATGTGAAATAGTTCCAACGTAAGATATAATTGTTGAGATAATTTGATGAGAAAAAGCCTAATGGGAACTGTTGAATTACATTAGCTGATAGGAACTGCTATTAAACTTCATGTAGTGGATAGAATAATCATTTCGATGATCGCAACAACTATCAATTTGTTAATAGGGAAACTGACGAGTAACTCTTATTTCGAAAATTTTAAACATTTATCTGATTCGAGGAAATGATGACCGAGAAACTATCGTGCCATATTTTCTGTGATTATCCGCAGATATTCTTTGCAGAAAAGATACTCAATGAAAGAGCAAATGTTGTGAAACAAATTTATAAAATAAAATTGTATAAATAAATTATCTATAAATTTATAATAGAGCCCCGTTCTTCGTTATTTCCGATATCATCTTATCTACATAACCCAAACGCATACATATAAATCTTTTTTCTGTTTTAAAAATCTTCAGAATTTAATGTAAGTCTACTTGAACAATACTACTACTCCACATCCTAAATCGTTTTTAACTGAATTCTCTATCCCTTGTTAATAAGCCTCACTACGTGTAAGGTTACAATTTTTCTAAAGGGCCATGAATTTTAATTTCCAACGCGTAAAAATTTCAGTTGAATTCTCTAACGTGGATTAAAAAGCTTCGTTGTACATAAAAAAAAAAAAAAAAAAAAATATAACTTTCCTAAAAGGTTACAAAGTTTTAATTTTTAACGTTTGAAAACGAGTCTGTTAACTATATGAACACGGTTGAGTTCAACAACGCAAAAGAGAAATTTATGCGTAAAAGTGGATATAAACGCGACCGCGAATGATGCGTTCCTAACAACGTGATGGTTACTGTGGAATGAAACGGTGACCCGGAGACGAATTTGTTACGGTGGGACGGATTAATGAGGCGATTATTGGAAGCGACGAATTTCGGTCCCAGTGTAGGCTGGTGATCACACGTCACGGCCAACTATTTTACCGCCGGTGAACCGACGATCGGTGACCGGTGAAACGCCATAATAGTTTCATTAAAACGTTCCACGTCGATGAGTGTGTGGCTTATTATCGGTCTTTACGAGCGGAGAAAAATAGCTTCGAACACGTAGATGATCACTCGACGCACTAAGTATTATGGTCAAGCGTATGATGAAGTTCGTTACTTCAAGGTTAGAAGTCAATGACGGATATAAAATTGGATTCTCTGAGTTAGTTATTAGAAAGTAGAATGATTTGTTATTAATAGAGAGGAATATTTTTAAACAGAAGTGGTACAAATACAGATTAGAAATACAATTGATCGAAATGGTATCCTTTTAGTTAGCTTCCGAGACACAGATGAAATTAATGCCAGTGAATGAGATTTTGAAAATACGAATTTGAAAGTTCGAATATTTGAGTATTTAAAAGTTTGGAAAAAATTTAAAAAGTCAAATGTATGAATATTTAAGAATTTGGATATTTGAAAATTTTTAAATTTTAATACGTAAAGAATATTACAATTTTCTGCCGTGCGTAAGATGTCACATTCAATAGAAAAACGAATGTCTTGAAAATGTTAATTTGCCATAATGCGTTATGTGCACCTTACGTTAAGTGAACTTTAATTGCGCCTTACAGTAGATGTGTAAAAAAATTAAGATTATTGTATGTCAAAGTATAATTATATTTCAATTCTCAACATAATTATGTTTAAATCTCACGTAATTATATTTAAACAAGAAAAATTGTGACTTATCCTAAAGCTCTACTAAAACACCTTGCAAGCACTTTAAAAATACAGTACTTACCATTTTCTTTGAGCAGACGTGCAAAATTGCCCTCCACTTTCTCCACCTTTCTTATTTCTCACCTATACCTGAAAAAACACATTGCGATTTAATAAAATCCCAACAGAAGGACACAGATATCAACAAATGAAAGATTCATAATCCCTTTTATAGCTTCGTAACTAAAGAATTAACTGTTATCGTGGCAGATCTCTCAAACGACAAGCTCTATCTCATTTTTCACCGTTGATCTAAATTTTTACGCTTTTGAAGGGGTTTCTCGATTACCACTTCACCGAAACCGAGAAGCTACTGCGAAGGTGATGCGTCGCAGGGATGTCGATTCGATCGTGGGAAGAAAGGATTACGAAAATAGGCCTCTGGCAAAAGAGGTGGAAAGAATCTGCCTCGTCCCCGGAGCTGTGATAAGATGCGAAATGGACGCCTGTCTTTCTTCAGAGACTACGAGAACCACGCGAGCGATGCTACGATAAGCCGATCAAAGAACTCAGCCAGGGAGTTGTGGGAAGGTTGATAGTGTATAGTTTCGCGTACGTGAAGGCCGCGATATGGATTTTCACTCGAGACGGAAGAAAAGCATTCTCATGGCCATAACAATACCGTCGTTCAATTGCTCTCGTTTTTCGACGAACCACTTTTGATGTCACGAGGAAGACGAAAGAATGCTAGCGCTGAAGACTACGCGGCGCATAGATCGGACAGAAAGAAAGAGACGTGGGTGGGTGGTGGATGGCACGAGCCAAAGGAAGAGGAATATAAGGTGAGCATGCTTTATCTTGGCTGACGTAGGCCAAGAAACGTCGAGTTCAAGCTGTATCGTTATCTTAGCAGCGATAACGATAGAATGGCCATTGCGAGGGTAGCAGCGCTGGGTGCTGCAGCAGCGCGCACGCTTGGTTCCATGTACAGTGGCCCGGTTCGATCCATCATTCACTCGTTCGAGTGCGCATCCCGACGTACAACCTCATACAACCGCGTATGCACATACTTCAATGAAAAGAAGCTGAATCAAGTATAACGTTCAGAACCGAATGAACAAAGGAAACTATATTTGCTGGTAAGGACTCAACTACGTTGACGCTAACGTTAGGTGAAGCATCGCGTTGGTGTGCATCGTTGTTGCCGATGTTTTAGACACGTACAGCCAAGTTACTTTACTGACCACCGGCCGTGAGCGCGATGTTTCTCCAGATGAGTCGGATATAGTGGAAGAGCGGCTAGATTTCCCTCAAGCCACTGGCAGGCCGCCTCGTTTATCAAGCGCGTGATGAAGCTGTTGGGTTAGGCGAGGGCCTCGACGAGAGAGAGCCGCGGCATAAGCAAACCGCCCGGCTTATCTCAAATCGCAACGTCTTGTTAGACTTCACTCTCTGTTCCCCCGTTTCCGCTGCTTTCCAACCCCCGTTCACAGAGAGAACCCCGGGCTTGCGTCACCAACCCTCTCGCCACCTTTGCCTTCCGTCTTCGTCCTCTTTTGCCTTCACCGCGCGCGTCCTTTCGTTCCTTGAATTTCTCGCGGCGTTTTCAAAGGAGAACCCAAGAATATTTTTCGAGCCGAAGGTCTCTCCTGCCGTGGCATCCACCACCCTACTCTATTTCTTCTTTTTCTCTTCCGCCATGCCAGCTCGCTCGCCGAGACCGTGTCCCGTGCCACCGACAGCGGAAAGAGAAAATAGAACGTGAGTATTCGATAACGAGGCGGCCGGCCCAGTTTCCACTCCTTCCACAGAGGAAAAGCTGTCCGTGTCTACGTAGGCAGAGACGAATTTTTCCGCCGCATTTTCTTGACCTGGTTTCATCGTATAAAGCGGAAGGGATCAGACACGACAAGTTTTCACCGGTTCTGTCGGTATGCTCTGCGCAAAGTCCGGCTATTTCGTTTCCTCTTTTCTTTTCTTATTCCTTTTGCTAACTTTTTCCCCTTCTTCTTTCTTTCTTCTTTTTATTCGCCGACTTCGTTCTATTCGTACTTTCCTTCCTCTTCCTTCGTTAGGTATTTCGCGCGCGTTCGTCGCTGCACATTTGCAACCTTGTTACAGTGAAAAGTCCTGGATCTCTATACTTGTACCTGTGTGAAGTATTCTTGGAATACAATTATGGTAGCTAATTGTGAGATATTCTAACTCGTGTATGAAACTTTTATGAGCTTCGTGTACGTTACGAAATGTAATCAACTGTGACAAGGATGTAATAAAGAACCATGTGACTTGTTGACGTTGCTAAGGGTTAATCCAATGAGGCGTTATACCAGACTTCGCACGACGTTATGAAGAGGGTCAGATAACAGTCGTAATTAGAAAAAGTCAACAATAACATCGTTGATAAATGACCAAGAAGATTATTCATAAAGTCTGACAGGAAAGAAAGATCAGTTCTCAAACATTCATCCGTATTCGAAGGTATAAATAGAGATATCTCATTGAAATAATGAATGGAAATATTTTAAACTCGTGGCATTTATATTCTTACCTTATATAACAAACTTCGTATGCTAAATGTTAGTTTTGCTATCTTGACTACTCGGTTAAACCAAAAAGAAAGAACATATTTTCGCAAGTGATCAACAATTTACCAAAGCCGAGGAACTGGTCGTAGAACGACCTAGTTTGCACGATTTAATATGCGAAACATAAGTTACGAACTCACAAGGATAATACTAAATTTCCCCTAAAATGTTTGCACATCATCATCTCTTTGACGTGCAACGTATATAGGCTCGCGCGATATCATTTCATTCCTCCAGGTTCAAACGTAGCCAGCTCGCGCTGAGAATTATTAAAAACTAGCCACTTTAACGTTCATCGCGATAACTGCGTGTATGCGTCAGCTTTCGCGCATCGTTCCGAGCCGCTTATCGATTTCACTGGATTTTCCTATGCGAACAGTCGCACACAAGAAAATGCTACAACGATCGAACGCACTCTGTTGTGTAATTGGCTTTGCAGAATGTTAGAGATTTATATTCCGAATTGCATGCGCTCGATGAAGCTTGTTGACGCATCAAAACGTATGGTATAAGTACGATTCTACTGTTGTTTTCGACATTTGATCGCAAAAGTTTGAGTTTTAAAACACTAACACAAAAATGATATTACTATTTTTACGCGACTGTTCTTTTAATCGAAAGGAAAAATTAAAAACACTTGGATCTATTTATGAATCGGAATTCATTTTGATTAACATAGTTTCGACTATGCTTTCGTTCGGTAAATAGGGGTTGCTTTTATCTGTTCGTACATTATCAGTGTTTCGTCTCTGCTCTGCGATTTTTCTGACGAGATGGAAAATTTACAAAAATGATATATAATGGTAAAAGTTTGGAGCTAAATTTTCAATAATTTATGGCGATACGAACTTCTCAAAATTAAACATAATACCAAATATTATGGACGATAATTTGTTATATATTTTCTAAATAGGAATCTAGTAACTTCTGTTTGCAACAAAAGTGATAATAAAGTGAGTTTTGAATTTTTCAAAAAGACATATTTATCACCTTATTTCAACAGATTTTGGAAGTGATCTATATAAGGGATAAATGATTCTTGAAATTATGAACAGAATAGATATAAAAGTCTCCAAGCAATTGATATATCGCAAAGGGACGACAATGGCAGACGCTATTTGAGACGACTTGAAGTCGCGAACCAGGATTTCTAGCATTGTGTGTATCTAAGATTTATACAGGGAGACATCAAAAATTGAGAAAATTCAATTTTGACAATTCTCATTGAAATTTTCAGTATTTTACCGACGTTTGGAATCCGAGATATTTCCAGAGGGAGGAACAGAGGTTACAATCCTCTATTAATTTTTAAACGAAGAACATTTTGAGTTCAGCGGATTCTACTCTGAGAAAAATGCTGGCCCCGAATTTAGAAACTGCACGAGGTTTGTCGCTTGAAATTACTTCACTTGCGAATTTGACGGTTTGTACACCATAACATTCGAAATATTTGCTTTTCATCAATTTTATGGAAGTTTTGTGTTTGTCAAATTACGGGAAAGTTTGTACTGCACACAAGGATTTGCTTGTAGTTACATACGTAGAAGCCATTCATTTTAATTCTACCGTAGCTTTCCAAACTCTATCGAGTTTGTCTTTATGGTCCTTTATCTAAGTGAGAAGTAATATTAATAAATCATAACGTCTTCCTAAAATAAAAAAAATTCTTAGTTATATCCAACATAATGTAAAACTATGTTGTGTATGATTACTTGATACGAGTTCTTGACACGACTAGACTGTACTACTATAATTATTACTATAATAATAGATTGTATTACTATTTCACCTTTAAAGTATAATAATATGCATAATAAACGAAATACGACAAATCTTGATCTCAACTCAATTACGTTCATAAATTTAAAACACACAAGAACCTCCACCTTAATAGTTAAGAAAATAAGAACAAAAAAATATCCTCTAGATTTATCTTTCAACCAGCTCACAGAAATTCGAAGAAATAACACTTGCCCGATTCCACATTGCAAAACCGAAAAACCCAAGGAACACTAAAACTCCCTCGTTAAGGAGATATACCATTCCACTCTACAAGTAGAACGTACTATCCAAACGCGCGACTTTATGTAGTTACCCTCGTCGCGGAATTCCTTAATCGGGAATTCCATTGGTTCGACAACGGAATTGGACAATTAAATGCCGCGAGAACGTTTTGGTTTCCTGAACGGTCGAGTGCACGATAATAACCATTTGCGACTCGATGATCTAGGCGATTTAATTTCACGAAGAACCTCCCACTGGAACGCTGGTTACTGCCAGAACACGTTCGAGTTTTTAAAAGAAGAAAGAAAAAAAAAAGAAAGAAAGAAAAAGTTAAAACGAGGAAGAAAAAAGAATGCAGTAGAAGGCTCCTCTTCGAGAACACCTCGTGCCGGTTTCTCTGTTATGTTAGTACGACCAAGTTTTATTCGCTCTTTTTTTACTCCGGCGCGCTTTCATATTCGCACGTGCTCCTTATTTTCCACGCGTTATACGACCGTGTTCACGACTTTCTTCGCCCTTTTCTTGTCCGCGCGCACGCTTTAACGGAATGAATTAGGCGGAAGGAACAACGTAACGGCTTGGCCTCTCTTTTTTCACGAGCACAAAGGAACACTGCCATTTCGCGGTGTACCGATCCCCGGTTTTCGAAGGATCGAGAGAAAAGGGGGAAGCATTTCGAATTCCCCGAAGGATAACGCCGGGCATACCGTTGCCAGAACCCCTTTTCGAGAGGCGAACGAGAAAATTCTTGCCGGTCCTTTTAGAACTTCCAAAATTGCTTCCAGCTCGACGCTCCGGGAACGAGAATACGCCTCGGGATACCTTTCGCGTGCGGTAATTTAAACGGGGATAAATGAAATGTAATGCACTCTTTCCACGACGTTTCTGCGGGAACAAATAGAATTTACATAACCCTCCTGCGGGTGCTTGTGTACCAGAAGCAACAAATTGAATTATACCTTTTTGGTTCTCTTCTTTTTGCTTCTTTCCAGTACTTTAAGAAAATGTACATTTCTTGCTTTGTACGGTTTCACGATTGCTGAGTACGTTTTGAATCCGACGTAATATTCTATTGTAATCAAGATTGTTATTCTTATTACGGAATATATCTTCATGTAGCTTTCTGTGATATAAGCTTCGAAGAGTTTAGTATAATTGAAAACTTCAGAGGAAAGAAGTCTGTTTCTCGTGATATTACAAAATTATATAACGTAGAATTAATTCCTCTCGTTACTGTCGCCCTTACTTGATACAAGTTCTACGATAAAACGTGACAATAAAGATCTCTGTTAATAATTTTCACCACAAATTTTATTTCGCTGTTTTGTATTGAATTTACTTTTTTATCTATCGGATCAGCTCGAGAAAAATGTAGTGTTTGAAGTATTACAATTTCCACGAAACTAAAAGCAATTTTTAGACTTTATATTCATGAAGTATCGAATATATAACGACTTCAAACATTTTAATAACGATCCTTGCGAAAGTAATTTCTGTTACTCGATCAACTTCGCAAACCCTACGAGTTATTTATCCAATTCCTTTTCACTCGATTCAAGCCGGTATTCCGTCCAGCGCAATAATAATCCTTTCCACGGCGCGTTAACGTGTAAACACCGACTTGTAAGTTCGTTAAGGCGACTTAATTAAGCCGGTTAACGGCAATCTTTGGTGAGAACGGGCGTGATTTTAAACTACCCGCGGTCGATCGATGGGAACGCGACATAGACTCGTGCTTTCGTCGCGGAATTTTCATTCATTGCGGTCGAATCGTGGTCATCGCGAACACGAATCTGAAGAAGAAATTAAACGAAATATGTTTACGATAACATGGCCCTTTTACTATCATTGATCTGTAAAAATGAGGTAAGAGAGGATTATTCGAGTCAGAAGGATATTTGAGACAAGCAAGGTAATTTGCCTTGTAATTTAATTTTACGTTCTAATTTGATACGAAAGAAAATATATATTAATAGACGATCATGATATCGTTACCACTACCGATGAGAGAGATTCCTACATCATATTATGAATTACGAAATATAATCGCTGGATGTTTCGCTGAAGGTTTCGTTTTGTTTTCTTTTTCTTTTCTGATGCAAGCGAGAATTCTTCTCGAACGTTATGAAGGTATCACGGAAAAAAAAGAGTGAAAGAGAGTGAGAAGCTTCCTAATCTCGAACACCTGCGCCCTTCATAACTTCCTTATCCGATCAGTTCTCGATAATCCAGGAAAATGAAAACACGAACGTCCGACGTCGAGGAAGAGAAGCGGAAGAGAAAAATGAGAAACACTCTTTTCGAGGCGGCGAGCACGGAATTTATGAACTGAAGCTGGCATTGTAAATCTTAAAAGCATTGAACGTTCGTAACATGTTGCATGAAAATTAATCTCACGTCGAGAGCGATCGGTGAAAGAGGAATCGATACATCGTTTCGGTTCTGAGTAAGACTGTTTCGTTTTCCCTGGACTACTTTTCATTTAACGTATTGCTTCGAACATACTTGCCATAAATATTACTCAAATAATATTACTACTTGAAGATCAACTAATTATTTCAATGACAATCAATCTTTATACTAATAGGAAAAAATGTAAAAGCCGATATATACATACATTGGAGCTCACTGATCGAAAGTCAAAGATTATTTTGTACATACCTATAAGAAATTCTAGTCAAATCGTTCAACAATACCATTTTCCAAGTTCTCAAAACTTTTCAACAAAAAGTCTCGAATATTTTTCCCAAACAATCAAATTCACGTCCTCGGGACAAATAACAAGACCCCCAGAAAGACTCTTCTAACATTTACGCACCGCAAACACGAAACGACTTATTATTAATAAACACGTCCCGCCCATGTCACTTCGACTTATCTTCAGCTGCACTAAGAATTCTTCCACTAGTGCAAAAAAAGTGAATGGCCATCGGTGAATTCTCAGGTACCACACATAGCGCTTAGTGATTTCTCCAAGATGGCGCTTTGAGTTTCAAGTAGCCAGCTCTTTTTGCTCGGTTGAAAGAAAACGGCAAACCAGCGTTCCATGGCAGAAATTTAATTAGCACCAATCCCAGTATCCCGCGGTTCGTTTCGTCTTGCCGGTCCAAGGAATATGAAAGAACCGGAGACTATTGTCATTTCGAAGCTGCGTCGCCATCAGGCGAGCTAGAACGAAGAACAAGATAGGAAGGAAAGAAAAGGAGGAAGAGCAACGGCACGAAACCAAGAGGAACTCCGTGCGCCGTTAAAGTAATATAAACGAGAGGATTATCGGCCAAGCTCCCTCCGTTTCTTCTTTCGCGAGCGTTAAATGCACACTTTTTCTATCCTACTCCAGCCACTCATCCCTCTTCCATTCCCTAGCTTATCTGGTCGAGCTTCTCCCTTCCAACTTTTCTAACGTTACTTTCTTCTCCTAACCCCGGCGATCCTCGTTCCTTTGCGTTTCGTCCTGCTCGAGTCCGAGTGCGGTTCGCGAGGTCTCTCTTTTCCTTTCGCGTGCTTCGAGATGTGAAATAGCAAAAATTCCGAGCGAACAAGGATTACTCGATATACGGCGCGATAACAGATACGCGTACTCTCGGTTAGTTACCAAAAAGTTGCAGCGCAACGGTTTCTTGCGCGGTTTATTGTCGATGTCGCGCGACATTTGCACGATGTATTTGCAACGCTTGTGAAAGGATCGCTTTAAATAGATGTTATACGTACATGGAATAATTGTAATATTTAACTAGTCCTTTAGGGATATCAAACGTTTCGTTCCTAAGTAACACGCAACGTAAGATAATGATGTTTCATTAACTTTAAATTAGGCTGATCTTTATAATTTTTTGTAATTTTTTACTTAAATATCGCAGAACTTTGCAAGAAAGTTAACATACTTCAACCTCAGAATAGCAGGTAATTAATAATAATCAAGTTGATTATAGTTTAAAATTTTTCTAAATTCATTCATTTCAAATATTACTTTTACATAAATTATACACTCAAGTACGTCGAGTTAGATTCATTATAAACTTGATCAACTTCTCCTAACAAGTCTTCTTGAAAACCTTTTTGGTCCCTTTTTGCGACGTGGAGCTTTCTTCCTGGCTCTCCCGATTTCCCTATAAATTATCTCGTTAAAGACTTCCGGTTTGTTATGCGTCGTACATCTTGTAAAAAATTTATCTCTACTGATGCGTCGTTGCTGATAAGTGCAAATAGCATTAAATATGAAATATATGTATGTCTCCAGCCTCATTTATTAATATACATGTACAGCCAAAAAGAGGATTTTCAACATTCGGATTTCAGTTCAATTTTAAACCGAATTCTTTTTTCATTGTTCTCGTTTTGGAACATAAATGTCCTAATCTTAAGACTCTATATATATACGTCCCTGTTTGAAGAAACGTCGATATGTGAACTCCTCTGACATTTGACGTCTGACTGGATTTACGATTCGCCTTAAATTTCTTTCAGCCACGTCACATATAAGCAACCTGCGAGACAATCGTCTGACAACTAAAAAATCTCTATACAAACTTAGAACCCATTCGCTTTCCATGTATCTCACATATAACATGCATCGAGGCCATTCATATTTTTCCGGGAACGTGATAACTCACTTTGGGATCGTGTCGTTTTTAAATTCATTTGGTTCCCCGTGGACAGCCACGATCGACATTCTCAACGTGAAACATCGTTCCAATATCTTTAAAAGCGTCCACGATCCAGGGATGCCCTAAATTTCCATTTGTTTTTCATTATCACGCTCATTCTACGTTGAAAATTCAGGTTCCCGGCAATAATCGAATTATCGCTTTTTCGCCAGCCATTTGCGACCTCGAATGTTAATCGAATCTCGACTCTCGAGCTTCTGTCGCATGGCCTGAAGAAAATCGATGGAAAATATAGGAAGTTCGATGAACGGCTGGGAAAACGACCAAACGAACCAGGAAAGAAAGATGAAGGACAGGAGAAGGGGGAGAGAGAGAGAGAGAGAAAGAAAGAGAGAAAAGGAAGAAAGTGAAAAAATAAAAAATCGCGCGCATTAACCGAAACTTAGGGTAACCTAATTTGATTTGCCAAGAGTTTTTGTTGCTCGTAAAATCGTACGACAGAGTTTCGTGATCCATTGGCACTTAATTTCCGGCAATCTGTAGCTCGATTCGGTCTTTAACTTCCTGTATTTGTCGAGCTTTCAGCAGCCATTTTCTATCGCTTGAATACGCTGCCGCGAAGCGAAAATAGGATTTGCATTCTAGCTGGACGCGTCACGGCGGAACGCGTCAGTTGATTTTGCGGTCTGATATGTGATCCGTCGGTAAGGGACATAGTCACGCTTATGCTCTCTCTTTCTCTTTCACTCTCGCTATCATGCGTACACAGGATTTATACTTATCCTACTGGATAACAAAACTCCATCCGAGCAACGCATCAAAATTATAAATAATTATAAGTTAAATGATTATCACATTCGATGTAAAATTGTGAAATTGTTAGAAAAATTGTTAATATTTTATAGAATAACTAACAACTTTTAACGCTCCAGATAAAATCTAATAACTTTTAATGTTGCATATGTAATCCACATTATAGACTTATAAAGTCTGAATCGAACATGTAAATCGAATCTTTTATGCAATTCTTATCAAATCTCCCTTTGAATGCCAAATATAACCTGTAAAAGGCTTTTATACAATCATACGCAACTTATTTCCAACACAGCGATGCCAATAGAAAACATTTAATTATTCGAAATATAACGTGTAAAAGTTTAATTTCCAAATAACTCCTTTTAATTCCATTTTATTTGACCGCTATCGCAAACATTTGTCGCGAGATACACTACACGCCACTGGCAGTTGAGGGCTTTTGTACGAGATTTTCTCTCAAGCGAAGCGTGGAAAACGTCGAATACCGCGCGGCCCTTGGAATTACTCAATTCACGAGAATTACTGGTCGCCGTTGAACGAACTGTTAACGCACTAGTAGCTTTAAACGCGATAAATTGAACCGGCAATGTAGAAGAAAATTCTCACGATCCTTTTCCTCCTCTCTGTTTACGAGGTTCAAGTGTACACATTGTTCGTTCTGTTCGGAAAGGGAAAGCGACACTCGCTCGGCCCGCTGTTAGTCTAAATCTTGAGGAAATGGCACTTGATCCTTACCCTTCTTCGCAATACACGAGCACGAAGGGCCTCCTCTCCGAGTACATTCGTCGATACTTCCGATAGATATGGATGCAGTGTTTATCCGCCTGATCGGAACCAGTTCTCTCCCTAGCGTACGGTTGTGTACGTAATCCAATTGAAAATAGCGATACATTTTCTCGAGCAGACAAACGGAAAAACGGGGAAAGGGACTCGAACCGATGCAAATGTAAATAGTAATCGAGGATTAAAGGGTTGTGCAATATCCTGAAAGATTCCAAGATGTATCGCTATATTCCTGTTTTTTTTATTAATTTTTATAGCGAATTAATTGTGCTTCATTTTTATGATGCGTCAAAACTTCGTTATAATTTTTGATACAGTTTATATTTAATACACTAGAATTTTATATAAATGCTGGATTTTAATTGGATACTAATTGTACTGCGAGTAATAAAATTGTGCAATATTGAAGCTATTATATTTAATTATTATGGCACATTATAACATATCTAATGTACGTTTTTGTGTAATATAAAATAACTTCTGTTTTATTATGTCACATGTTTTATCTTTATTTCGAATCGAATTATTTATACCTTCCGAGCATTAATTTCGACCGTTAATTTCTGTCGCTGAATTATTTAAACTGTTATATTCATTATTTTTCGTTGTTTCATCACTATCTTTCAATTATTGATTTATTAATTTGTAAATACGGAAAAAGCTGTTGTTACAGAGTTGCGATTAATAATAAATAGCTTTAGTAGATTATTGTGTACCGGTACGATATTTTATGGCTGATTTTTAAATGCGCCATAAATTCTTATTCAAAGCGCGATCTCGATCAACTATGCAGTGAACAAGCAGTGACATGCAAATAGGAAATATTTTCCTTTTACGCGTTTTATTAGTGTGATCGTTTATTCCCTTTTTCACGTCTAGTCTGAGCATTCTGTATCATTTTACTAGTAACGAGCAGTCACGAAGTACGGTACAATGGAAATCCTGCATTAATTAATTAATTCAGAAATTTGTAATTAAAAGCAATGAGAAGTGATGGAATTGAAGGGAGATCGAAAGCAGCCATCGTATTTTATCGTTTCGCGTAATGTTATAGCGTGCATTATAAAACTCGTAACTACGTTTCGACGAACTAATTTTCGACGTACAAAACATCCGTATCTATAAACATATCACCACATAAATAAACGCTTTGTTATTTGCAATTTACGAAAAATATTTCAAAATAAATTCTTCTTTTTTAATTTAATTTTTAAGGCCGCATCATTAATTTCACTGACATTAAGCTATGTATATATCAGATTAAATTAAACAATTTAACATATTCCAAGATAAATTTAAAGACGTCCCAACATGCTTTAACATTTTTAATCGCTTCTTTGAGGTTGCTTAGTAATTTGGTATAAGTTTCTTTCGCGTTAGCATTTCCAGTAGGATAGGATGATGTTTATTATCCAGGCCTTCGTGTTTTGATAATGAACTTAGCTTTAACAGGAGTGGAAATAAAAATTTTCTAGTAAATCTCGTCTCAATCCTTGCGCTACTCTTCGCGTATACAAATTACTATATCTCTAAATATTCTACAAAGACGAAAAGGTCCAAAGAAAAATTCTTTTCTCCGTATTTAACCCAAATTGTCCCAAGCAAACTTCACTATCCTTGGAACCTCGTAATTCGAAATTTTATTTTAAGTTCATAAACTAATAAATTCAATATCCTCCTACATTTCGAACATCGATGCGAAACGCTATGTGGGATGAAGCAATGACAATATCAGTTGCGCGTTCGAACAATGTGCAAATTTCACATGCGATGGAATCGTGTTTTCTTTGGAAGGTTATTGGCCAAATCCGTGAATTGACAACGTTCGATGGGTTTATAGGCTAGCTGTTCGCGAGTTACAACGGCGCTTATCTGACCATCCAAATAGACGTAAAGTATCCGTGAGTAGGATTGATCCGCAATGAGAGTCATCGCAACCTGACGCGTGGATTTAATTATAGCGGAACTGCGAGCCCACCAGTATATCAGAGTTCTATCTCTGGTGCGCGCGTCAGAATTCCAAATGACTATAATATACGACGCGACTTTGCAGAGCTTCCATTATTAGCCGATGGCTGTTTGTGTAATATAATGAGAGAATTAATTGAGTTGTGTAATGCAATAACAGAATTAGAATTTTTGTATTAATATATTAATTAGTATGGTACAGATCAAATTATTGATGGATGTAAAGACAGTAATATAAGATATTTTTTTGAAAGATTTTTTATTTATCTTGTTAGAGTGTTACTTTTGTCACCAGATGCCTGTGACATCTTTAGAATACATACTTAACCAGTTGCTAATAAATTTTTTGCAAGTTAATTGTTTGTTTATCGCTTGTGTTACAGAGAAGAATCCTCTGTGCTTTTAGTGCATCCTAAATTTGTTTAAAAGGCGAATTTAGAAATTAGACTTAGAATCTAGAATTTGTCTTGGAAACAATCAAACAAAGAGCTACGTTTATTCGGAATAATGACCATAAAGATTCTAAAAGATGTTACCACAAACAGTAGACGATATTGTGCAGTGCACTAATATTAGAGCGCAAACATAACATTTTATCCTCGCAAAATTATCATAAATTCTCACCAACGAAAATCTACATGTTTTCGTTCTATCGAATAGGATATCCACCAAGTTGTTCAATGAAGGAGGGGACGAGTTTCGATAGCTTTTGTTCTTTGTTTCGATTCTATAGTGGTTTCAGGAATTTGTATTTTTCATGGACTCATTAAGATGTTCCGGTGATTTAACCTGACACACGAAGAGCTATCATCTGTCGCGTTTCAATTTCCGCTGGAAATTCGGAATCTCCGTTTCGAAATTTCATTTCTGTTTGAGAGAAGATAGACTAACATGGTAGATACATGGAATTGGGAGTCCCAGATTTGAAGTGGAATTAGTTTTATTTAATTATTACTGAAATTGGTTTTGGTACATGCCATAGCTTTAATAATAAATGTTCGTAGAGTAATATGCGGTTTTGAGTTTCCGGATTGCAGTTGGTTTAAAAGAGTTGAACTTTCGATTTAGTAAAACCATCTTAGCCGGATTTACTTTAGGGGATACAGGTGTACCATATGGTCGCTGTAAACCCGCTTACTGGATTCTTACCAGCTAATGCTTAGATCTGTGTGGTCCTTAAGACTGCGTAACCTCGAAGGAGATTCTTGGTCTTACTACACAGTGGCCAAAAAATAAAATCCTAACTTACAAATTTAAATAAGACGAGGAGTAATTGGCAAGTGTAATTTTGTATTATATTTTATATACAAGTAATACGTGAAAGAAGATATTTTCTGTATTAATATGTAAGATATTTGTAAGATTACGTGTAAGATATTTTCCAAACTACAAGGTATACAATCATTTTCTTGTTCACATTTAATATAATTGGTTTCAGACTACGTAATGTGATACGTGTGTTAATGTTTGAAAAATTAACCGACACATTTAGCTTCGGATTTCGCAACCTCTTTTTCCGGCATTCTATCTTCGCCGTCTAATGTTTTTGTAGCTTTATCGTATTTCATTATTTAGCATACATTTTCATTCGTTTCACGCTCTTGGGACCATTCACTCCGAAAATGCATCGAGTCACAATCTAAATTTAAATTTTCGAAAATTCTACTTTTATCAATACGTTTAACTGAATGCGTATTATTTCATGTAAAAGAAACAATTAAAATATTTCTTTTCAAAAATATAACGTGTTCTACGTTTTATCCGCGGGTTTTATGCGTTTTATAAAGTGTCTTATGAATTGCTTTCTACTTGAATCTATGGACATCGTATCTCGCGTTTTAATGAAAGAACACACGAGATATCCCAGGCAAAGCGTCGCATAGAGCGGACATAAGAGGATGCAAGAACACTGCAAGCAAATTGCATACAAAAACACTGTATCGCGAAATATCTCTCCGTAGGGTTTAACAAAATATATTCGTAAATTCGTAAATATGCAAAGAACACAGGCTTCTGACGTCAAACCTCGTAATTCATCTACATTACAATCTCGTATGTACACATCCTTTTAACCCTTTCACATCATGATCCTTACAAAGGACATACTCAGCTAAGTGCTGTTACTCGTTAATCCTTTATATACTACTTCTTCAAGCCCGTATTACGATGATTAATATCTATGTTTGGAAGGGAAGACTTTCCACGAAAACATTTCCATTAAAGGAATCCGCTCCGAGAAAAAGAAGAAGAACGAAGACACATGGCTTTCGATTCTTTTTCCAAACATTGGTCGCTGACGTGTCTTCTATCGGCGTACACAGTCAGAGGGGCTTAGAACTGGCAAGCGTGGCACGCAAACACTTGAAAATCTGCCAAAACACTGCAAGCACGATTTAATCACGCCGCGCCGTATGTCTGCCGGAATGCTTGGTAAGCTGGCGCGCTTTCGAGGGGTCTGCCAGAGTCGAATTGTTTATTTCCTACATAATTTAACGCAACCTCAAGGAGAGTCGTAGGAAGTAGCGTGGAAAGATCGCTCGCGCGCGTGCGACATCGTGTTGGAGCAAAGACACGACGAAAGGGAAGCATGGAGCCAACCAAGGTACGAAGTTACACCGGAAACGAGGAATTCGTTTCGTCGTCCGTGTTGCACCGTTGGCCAGAAAAAATGTACAAGGACTGAAGGAGGGTGACGGGGGTCTTTGCTTGGCCAGCAATTACGGAAAGCGACAGAACAGAATTTGTATGCACGCACGCGCATCGACCGCCTCTATTTGGCATTCCGCGCCATCGCGTATTTATGCGAGCCTTGGAGCGTTAAAGTGAATTGAAAATTTCACCGGGCCACCCTCTGCTACGCCGGCGAACGTGGTTTCCAATTTCCGTCGTTGCGGATTCCGCGCTCTTTCCTCCGTTCCGGTGTTCCCGCATGCAAGCGCACATTTAATCGACCCTGTTGCTCCGCGGCCTATCCTGTTCTGTGAAACGATTCATAGTTAAATCTTTCCGAGAACCGAATTTGCTTTCAATACCGAAGTGGAATATGATTTCGACTGCGAGCCTAATGGAATGTTGAATGAAAATTATATTTCGATGACGAAATATAGGTTCGCAGAATCTTGTTAACGTTCGTGTTATTATAATGAATGGTTCGCATAACTGGATCAAATTAGATCACTTTTGTGGCTAATTTTTTATTTAAATTTTTGAATAAATTCGTTCGAAAATCGAGTTAAACAATATGTTTATTATATGTGAGTATGTTCAATATCTTCAAGATATCCAAAATCTGAGTTCACATCTTTCGTGACTCGACTGAATGACTAATTAGTTACGATACTTATCTACATTATTTCTATTCCTATTTTGATACCATTGTGTAGTTGCATGCAAATGCGTAATTTAGGATTGAATTAAGGAACGTGCGTTTATTGGAAATGGCTGAGCCCCTGAACCAGTTTGGGAGTTCGCAAACAAGTGACCCTATTTTGTGAATGGTTTCAACAGTGGTTAGTCGCAATTAGTAGGTCAGAAGGTGGTCATGTATTTTAGAATTTGTGTTAATTGAACCGATCTGTTTCGTGTACGAATGAAACGTGATTACTGAATGAAATACGTTACAACTCTTGGAATCGGTGAGTGTAGTCAAGATTCGTTGACCTTTCCACTTAACCCAAAGAGTTAATTAAAGTTCAGGTTCGACACGTTTGTTGGCGATCAAATGTTGAGAAGGTCATAGATGATAATGGCGTTCGATGGCGTTTTATGTATCTCAACGAGTCTTTACAAATCAGTAAAAAAATTTTTTCATTATCGATCGATTCAGAGGAGAAGGAGATATACGTATTTTATAATTTCGAGAATCGATCGTAATTAAGAAAGGGAATCCCGAATAATCAATTTAATAACTTCTTACATTCAACTTCTGCACTTGATACCTGCGAACACGTAATAAACCACAGAGTTATCTTCCGAGAGCCACATAAATTCATAAATAATTTTACGCAAGTGGAAAGATACGGTGCAGGAGGAAGCGTTGCTGTTTTATCTGCGGTCGCATCTGCAAGGAGCAACGTTGCGTCGCGGAATCGAAGGGGAATACGAAATTAGTTCGGTATTTTACGTTTATATGCTGCGAAACAGAGCGCAAAAAGCGCAACTGCTGCGTTTTCCGCAATGCCGATTCAGATTCAAGGAGTCGTCTACCATAATTTAGCTGGTGTACTTCCACGTTTGCTTAACCAGCGATTGTACGATTACAGGGGTACAAAAGGGAAGAAGCAGAGTAGAGAACGAAAGGAAGCAGAAGGAATGGTAGCAACCACTACGGAGTAATAGAGTCGGAGAAATAGGAGCACGCGCTGACGAAATTTGCCATTTTTGTTTCTTTGTCTGGTTTCTACTTATACGGGATGTAGCAGGGTTTAACAATCAAACTTTGTCAACGTTTTTTACAAAAGGCGTTATATAAACATAGCTCATTTAAAACTGCATCGAAAGTATTTTTATTAAAAGCTTAAAGCTTTCTAGTAAGAATACAAAATATAAGGAGCACGATGCTTTGGTGCCCTCTGTCTATATAACATTTTTCATTTGATTATACCTATAGAATACACCCATAAAATTTATCCCTTAGATCATGGGGATTCTCGTACAAATCCTTTGGCGTAATCTTGTACGTGTGCTCACGTAGTGAAAGTTTCGTCATGATGTCGAGACAGAAAATAGGAACGTCAAAACATGGAGGTAACCAAGCTCCGTATTTCGGAGACTGGCAGTTCTTGGCAGAGCACATAAAGTAAGACAATCCCGTGAAACAATGAATAACAAATGGAAATTGAATCGCGGTTTCTACGTTAAATGCGTATCAGATTATCTTGTTGAGACTTATGAATTATTAATGTCGTCCTGTATCATAATACTCTGCAAAGCGTACGAAGAAAATTATTTTATCGACTTTACGGATTGCGACGTACGCGTCGCGTGAGAATTTAATGACACGATGAGATTAGAGCTCGGAGACGCGATGAGGATACCAGAGTCGACTGTGATGAATCAGTCTTCCGCGTTATGTAGTTTGTTGTTCGGAGCTTGATTTCGAGCTTTCGCAATTTATTTGGATTACGAATCGTTTTTAATTAAATTACTCTAACGAACGGGTGGTGAAAGGAGAAGCGAAGAATCTACGACTATTCTACTATTCTACTATGCATGCTGTTGTAGTCACAATATGTAGCTTCTGAATCGGAGTATCTCATTTTCGTTTCTTTTATCTTTGTACGAACTCATATAGCGATAACGATAGAAATATATCTTCTTAACTTTATACATCTTTTTACACTTTCTTGTCGTTATGTAGACGTTCGTGCCTATATTAAAGCGCAGACAAACTTACTTTAAGAAACAACCTAAATTGTGAAATGAAAATAATTCTTGGTAATCGATTAAACCATGTAGAAAATATATCCAAATCGTTTCACCTATTGCATAACTATAACTATTTTATTACAAGTCTAATCGAAACTTACCAGCGGGTTATATTTTTGTAAAAACTCAATGTTCCGAAACACGAACATGGTTTTTTCATTCGCGAAACATTTTTCAATCTCTGCCTGTTTCGAAGATAAAGAAATTCACCTTGGATGCTGGACACAGCTCTAATTGAAATTACACACGTCTATCGAGCAATTAGCTTCATTACACGCTTATCCAGTGCCGGCCAATTATTCCGTGGCGTTCTTCGACGATGGCGGCGCTTCTAAAAAGCACATTGTGGCAGTGGTGCAGCATGGTAGAGAGTCGACCCATTGTGCTCGCAACAACAGAAGTTACTAGTCTAGTAAGCTCTTTCGTCACGTGCGCCGGGGCCGGCCGTTCCCACGACCACAGCGACAATTGTAATTAATGATGCTAAATTAGATCCGAGCGAGTTCAACTTCTTTCGAAAGCCTCTTAATAGCCTAATACAACGACGACTATTGTCGCTGTGTGCATTTAAATCTATTATGTTCGTGTTGAAACGTTCATCCTTCTCGAAATTCTCATTTCATTATTCGAATTGTTCAATTAAATCAATAGTTGAAGATGCCATAGAGATCTTTGTACGAAGTATACAAAGAGGGTGAATCACAGGGAATCACGTTTCATACCAACACGGTTAAAACGTAGAGGAAAAGCGAGAAGATGATTCGTGCAGCGTATTATGCACAATAGACAAACAGAGAATTTGTCCGAGATATGAGAGCGCTGTAAATAAAAATTAATATCGTTTAGGAATTTATGTTATATTCTTAATTTTATTCTTTTAGGAATTTAAAGATGGAGCTACAAAATCTTAAATTACAGTTCATTAAAAGATGTTAAAGAAAGATTGCCCTTTGCTTAAATATCTTCCACATCATTAAATACAGTAATACATAAAAGCTTATGTGGAACATTACCTATCTGCTTCCAATGAACAAAATTTTTTCGAACTTCTCCATTTTGTTTGTTTCTCGCTATAATATTTCCACTCTCACTAAACATATAAATTTCTTGTTGAATACGAAAGCAGCTGTACTCCTTGTGATTATCAACTTCACTGTTTTATCACGAGACATAAAAATCTCTAACTAAAACGGATTAGTATTTGATTTTTTAATTAATAAAAACCCGGAGACAGTATCTTGTTTTAAATTCGAAATAGGAGTTACGAATGAGTTTAGTTTCTGACGAAAACTCGCATAGAATATAACACGTTATCATTAACGCAACCGGTACCACCTGGGTTACCAGTTATCCACGATGTTTAGCAAAAGCAAAACTTCCATTAAACAAATAAATGTGTTTTTTGAACAAATAACCAAGTGACGATATTTACAACAAGCAATATAGTAATTAATAGTGAAGTTAGCACAAGTTTCATGGTACTGATACACGTGTCGTAATCACTAAAAAATAAGAAAAAGAAAATAATTGGGAAAATTTGGCAAATGTATAAAGAACAAAGAATTCCAGACTTGTTTTTCAGTGTCGCATTTCAGGTCCAATTTTCTCCCTAGTTCTACTGGCTAAACTACAATCGATTTTTATCTACCTCCTACTTTACGTTTATAGTAGCATGCCGGAGACAATACCCTTCTTCTATTGGAAATACTTTCGCTCACTAAGAAACAAGAGTACAATTCGCAGCTAAACTCGAAAAATCTTTTCTCTATTTTCGTTTCTTTTTCATCAAAATTCTACATCCAATGAAAGCCGAATAATTATATTAGCCAGGATAAGAGAATCAAGTTACGCGGGTGTGCTTTTGTTATCTTGGGAAGTTTTCGTAGATATAGATCGGTGGCACGTAACCGTGCTCAATCCGTCACACTAAGACACACTAATAGACGGTCGGGTGTTCAATAAGCTTCTCGTTAACAATGCATTCGAATTCTCGGACGCGATTACTCGGCTGTAAGGCTCGTAAAAGGAAGCGTAAAACACGGGCACCGGAGAACGTGAGACCGATCCTCTTGAAACTTTCACGATTCCGCACGACGAACGACTGGAAAGAGAGCAAGGTAAGAAGAAAGGTTGCGAGGTGACGTTAACGGAGTGTTGTCATTCGTTCGGTGTACGGTGAAAACTTAACGTGTCTCAGACATGTTGAATAAGGCAAGGAAAAGGTAACGCGTTCCATCCAAAGAACTGCCCTCATCGATTTTTTTTCTGTCGACGAGGCAACTGCCGGAGTCGTGGCTGACCTGACGGAAAACGATTTTAGAAAGGGATCCAATTTGAACCAGATGAGAAGTGGTCTAGCTGCAAAGAGAAATGACTTGATGTTTGATATAACCTGTGAGTTTATCCTGACTACAGACTGGTGAGGAATTTTTGTGTAAAAATCGTGAACCTTGTGCTTTCTAATGCGAATGAAACGATATTTGATAAATACGAACGTGAAAATTGTTCGATGCGACGCTGTGATTGTCTCCTGATTAAAGATACGTTAAGGAATCTTTGCGTAAAAGTTGCTACTGATTTAAAAGATTTTAAAAGATTTTGTTGCTACTGATGTGGATGGAATGATATTTAGTAAACTGATAATATCTTTTATTTGTATACATATTTCTATGAGTCCTTTTAATATTTTATTTGAATTATTAAAAAACAAAAAGAAGGAAATGTCTTTGAGTCAGGAAGTTAGGTTCAAATATCGAAACGATTCACATTTCACAATAGCGATCCGATTTGCTCGTGTTTCGTAACCTATATCGGTTCGATGAATCAGTTTGCTAAAACAATTGAAGCGCAATTCATTTCTAGTACAAACTATAACCAATTAATTTGAGAACTAGATATTCGATCGAGCGTTACATTACACATGAGTGATTTTGATAAAAATGTTTCAACGTTCAAATTAAAACGTTTATCACAACTGTATGTTAGTATTATTTTTTAAAGTGAACTCTATAGATATTTAGTCCTGACTTCGTCTAATTCAATCGTACGTGGAAATCCAAAGAATAACGAGGAACGTTAATTAAACGAAACGGGGGTATCACTTTGTATAGGTCGCAAATCTCTTTAAGATCAATCGGCTATGATTTCGTGGTTGGAAACGGAAACACACGCTCTTGATGATGATATACCAGCGTGTACGGTTTTGATTATCCGTAGGACCGTCGTTAGCAATTTCCGTTACTGGTTGCCAGGATGGCGTCGAATAACCACGAAGTACGGATGCCAACGAGAGTTAAGCCGGTATTTCGTCTCACACGCGAATACGCTTCTACTCGAAATTCGATGCAGCATATTCAGAGGGAGAAAGAGAGGAAGAGGGTGAGAGGGATAGGTTATGCATCGGAATTGCCAAGAGCATATAACTGCGGAACTGTGGAAGACTGTGTAAACGCATTGGAAAAATTGCACTTAATCCCTTGATTGTGTCAGGTTTCAACGATGGGAGCTATTAGCAATGAGATACAATGTTCGGAGTCAATATGCATTGGTATATTCAAGATTATGTAAATAAATATATCAGATATCTATGGAACGTATACAAATATATAAGCACAATTTTGCTTAAATAGTAAATGATTTAGATACGAAAGATCGATTAGATACGATTACTTTTTATCTTATTGGCGTTTACACTTCGATAATATTGCTTTCTATATTTCTTCGTGAATTTTTGGTCGTTTCATTTAATACGTAAAAACACCTGTATCAAGAATTTTTATTATAAAACGCTATTTTATATTCCTCAGATATATAATTAGATAGGATAATTATTTCTAATTGAATTTTCTTTTATCTTTCGTGTTGAACTCAATTCTTATGCACACCTTGTATGTAAGTTTCTAATGTACACGATACAGCTTCCTAAAGGTACATATACATAGTATGTAGTAGCTTTGCACACAACTAAAGAGTTAATGCTTTGACCCCATTATCCTAGTATAGTGAGATATAGATAGTCATTACCTGTTAAATTGCTTCTGCGAAGAATTAAGTAGTACCATATACCATTGTCACCTGGTTAAGAGTTGACTTTATTAATCCATAATACTAACTTAGCGTTACTATAGTAGTAACATTACAGAAGGTTTCTTATATACAATTTTTTTATTGGAAGTTTCGGAGTGTATACGCTATACCACTCCGAAAAATTAGGACTAAAAGGATTTAGTTCTAGTATACTCTTCCGTCTTATTTACCATTTAATCGCGTTTTTCTATCGTTAAAAATAGTTTTTAAATACGAGAAACATATTTTCTACTTGTTAAAATGATAACGAGATTACTACATAAAAATTCGGGAACTATAGCAAAGTTAATGCTTCGTATATCTTTTTTAAAAATAATAAAAAAGCTTGGACGGAGAAGACAAAAGTAAAGATTGTTAATAAATTCGAATAATCTGGAAACGATAAACGCGAAAATGTGCACGAAGACGATACCAGTTTTGAAGTACTGGTGGATAGGTAAGTTCAAAGAAAATAAGCCACGCTTCGACAAATAATAACGAGGTCCTTTTGGAAAACGCACTGCTGCCAGGGGATACGAAATATCAGAAAACATGGGGTTCGTGTAACGATACTCTCGCATAACAAAAGCATTGTTATGCACTATGTATTATAGCATTATGAAGCACATGCACCGATGCACGATCTCCTTCTCCGGGATCATTGTTTCGTGTAACGATGTTGTTGCGTGATGCAACCCACGATGATTGTGAGACGAATCTCCAATATCAATCGTCGACCAATTGGACCGTTATATTCTTTTTCTGTTCACTCGTCAGTTTTTTCTCGAAAGACTAAACCTTCGAGCAATTGATCAGAAAAGTAAAATCTTCGCGTTAATTCTGTTTGATGCAAAACAAGGAATGAGAATAAACATCAAAGGAAATATCATTTAACGTTAACTTTTAACTACAGAAATTCGTATTTTCTCTTAACCACCGTAATCCTCCAGAATACCTGGCATATCGTTCCTTAAAAAAAAAGAGAAACAGATCTTTCGAATTTAAAGTTTGAAGTCTAAAAACAGGATAATAATAAATCACACATAGAAAAGCGCTTAAAGATTAACAAAAGTATAAAGATTATATTATTCATTGAAAAACGAAATCAAAGTCAGCCGACGTAACAACACGTTGCAAATTTTCAAACACGTTCTATACATTTCGATACAAATGGGTTAAACGCGATGTGTTAAACAAACGAAGGAAACGGAATTCGAAGTTCTCCTGATGGCCACTTAAAGTTACGATTGCCGGAACGTAACAAGTCACGCATTCCGTCCATCGCGCAATAAAAACTTGTCATTGGCCGCGGAATTTTCGCGTCTACGGTGTGCGCCGTCTCACGTTCCACGGAACCGTTGGAACTCGAGGTGCAGGAAAAAAAGCCCGGAACCTGTTGGAAACGAGGAGGGAATATGGCCGCGAGCTGGCATTTCCCACTCGTCGATGCACAATGAGACGCGAAAATACCGGGCGATCCACGAAGCAAGATGCATCTTCACAAAAAACGGATCGGAGTTCGTGAGCGTCGCGCAATTTTTCTATCAGCACTCGTGCGCACGCTCCGGCAGGCCGACCACGGGTCAAGGAATTCCGGCTGCGTCGTGATCCAATTTTCTTCGAGAATTCCGTCGACTCAATGTCGGATAATCCGTCGAACCGAATGGATCCGAAAATGTTCGATGTAGAATCGATACTGTGCAAGTTTTATTCTCCGCGCGTCTTATATGCGCATAAAGGGCATGGAAGTACGTTGGAAGAATCGGATAGAAGATTCTTTATTTAAATGTACGTCAAAAGCGTAGAATAAAGATTTTTGTTTGGAGTTTCATTTTATAGAAACTTCGTTTTCAGAGATGAAAGCTACTGATAAAATAAACTCCTGTCATTACCAATCTAATTATGTCACGTTGTAAATCTGTATAACGCATATGATATACTCGTAAAATGTGTCAAATTCAAATACATTCATGAGCCTGTTTATGTATATAAGCGTTTATACAAAATTGCTTCTCTCTGATTTTTCTTTTTCGGTCACAACACTTTCGATTTATTTTTATACAGATACCTCTTGCGCAATACTTCTGGTTATACTTCGCATAAATGTTCACAAAAGAGGGAACCGTTATACCTCAAGGATGTTTCAGATCGAATGATTACGCTCTTCTCTCGAAAGATGTAAAATTCGCTGTTTTACGAAGAGCCGTGATTAGAGGGAGGAGAGTCGAGTTCATTCCGTTCCGAGTTTTTATGGATCTGAGCTACCTTCAGCAGAGAAGATGTGTCTTTCTAGAGTGCATTACACCGGTAGTGATATCGTAAATCGTGTTCGCGAGAACCTGCCTCCGTCGCTAGAAAAATTCTGTATCTATCAAAATTTGTAGCCCGGGGAAAGGTCGTTTTGTTTCGCCCGTTAATTTTACGCGACGTCCTTGCTTTCGCCTGAAGGAGAGTGGAAATTTTTCCACGAAAAATCACAAATAATCGTAATCGGAAAACTCGTTTTTTCTTCGCACCGAATATTCATCTCTCAATTCAGCAACATCGATGATGTCACGCGACGTCTGAAATATGAATTCCAGTGCAGCACCCTGTTTCCCAGGTTTTTCAGCGTGAAAATCCATAAATCATCGGAACGTACACAGACAAGAAAAATATGGTTCGGCATGAACACGAGGAGAGGATAAAGTTGGTCATAAAATTATAGACCGATTAGTTTGACGTAAAGTTGGCCTTAACCAACAAAGTTTCGATTAGTTCGACCTGACAGCGCGCGACGAGGTGTGGTTACATCTGGAATATCGCGTCTGGCTTACCGCCAGATTAGCGCACCGATTATCCACATCCAAAACCCTTCTACTATCGAAGCTTCAGATGCCAGTGGGTCACAAACATTAACCAGTCGACCCGATTACTCTGCTATCCGTTTTGTTATTTAATTTCACATTTTAAACTCTCCGACCGTTCGAACCACTGATCTCGCTCTCTCTCTCTCTCTCTCTCTCTCTTTTCCGCTCTTTTTTAGTCGTCGCTTTTTTGTCTCTTGTGTAATTCCGAGTAATTCGTCGAACGACATTTCATCGGACAATACCGTGCCGTGTGTGAGAAACGCTGGTTATATTTAATAAACGCTATCCGTTTTGCAAAGAAACACGGGCTGAATCACGTAAGTGGGACGAGTAACCTTGTATTCAAAGGTGTATTCTTGCTGGCAATTCGAGGTAGAAAATTACTCTTATTCTACTCGTACGAGTTTGACGTGGAATATCGATGAAATGTGACATTCGTGTACGTTTGTTTCGTTTTGTAGAAACGGAAATATTATTAGAGTTTGTAAAGAGAATGGACTTCGTGTTCGGTATTTTTATGACCCTTTTGGATTTTGAAAGTGATTTTCTATAAAGAAATCGTGTATAATAATCGTGTATAAATCGAATCTGAATTTATATAGAAAAAATTGAATTAAATAAAAGCTTAAGGCAGCGCCAGAGATTCAACGACTTCTTCCATCGATATTTTCAATCGGAATATCACCCCATTTATTTCCGACAATTTATGTACCGAAAGTATGATAATCAATCGTTCGACATCCATGATCCTCGATTTCTCGTTTACACTTTAAATTGATCATTACGGCACGTAACTTTTCAAAACCTTCGGCGTACTGAACAAAATCGAGTCGAATGAATCTTATCAATAGTAAAGAATTACCTGCCGCGTTTGATCGATTGAGTCAAGAAGAAAATATTCATAAAATGGGACTTCGGAGAAGTTATTGGCAATATCAAATTAAAATATTGTGTATATTTGACACCTTTATTTTTCTCTGTCGTATTTTCTTAATAACTTTTCTAAGAATTTACATTACTCGAACAGGCATAAAATTATTCGTGCATTCAACCACGTGTCAAATAAATTTCAGACAGTCATTTAAAGGTACGAAACGAATTTAATCTTCCAATAATATATGTTTGATACCATCAATTGAATGAGAGGTATTACGGCGATCTATTTGTATCGGACATATTGTATAGCCAATAGTAGCAATGCTAATGCACTCGATTATCCGAATTAATTAATGCCCCCAAAATCAGATAATTGGACGATAGATACACGATTACATTTTAAACAGTGTTTTCGTATTTCAATCTACCTTTCCAATATTTTTCTACCATTATACTGTACATTTTCCTGAAATTAATATTTTGTCGAAATACTCTTTTTTATGTTCCGTGAATGAAATTATAAAAAGATCGGAACGGAAAATTGGCGATATTCCAGCGTATTTGTGACACAAAATATCATCGAATAATATAATAGCTTATCCTTCATACGAATTATCGTCCAAATAATGCAATCGATCCACGGACAATAGAAAACTCGAATAATCGATATTTCTTATTAATGCTCCATCGTAGCAACTAAGCAATCCTAATTTTTACTACTTGATCTTGCGAAATTTCCTATTACACACTATTTTCCGATCTATCATATTTATGAATTGCATAACAGCGCTGATCAAATTCCACCGAGGTATGTTTCATTTATAAGAATCGACGTAACCAAAAAAGCAAGAAAGAACAATAACGAGCTTAATATTCATAACGTTGATTGACAATGTACTCGATATTGCAGCTATTTTCCTGTATTCCTTGTATCATAGAAACATTTTGTTTTACTCGACAACATTTACAAAATGAAGTTGCACAAATAAGCAGTGCATCCTCGCGTCATTAACTCTACATTTCGTACTTGAAGTGTTAAAGACGAACGACTATGGTCCACTGTAACCTCGAAGAAGTTAAACAAGCAACGCGTTACAGAGCGGACGGAGCATCGTGAAGTGTCGAAAACCGTAACGGTTGCGTATAATCGAGCATCGAACCTTCGTCCCTATTCAAACATGCATCGTTTGCATTTTACTCTCGCGACACGACGGTTCTTCGTTAACAGACTATGTTATCCCGATCGATGGCATCGTTAAACACTGCACGCAGGTTAAACATGCAACAGTATGAAATCGGGATTACGTTGCTTTCGCAGGAAGCGCATACTCCAGAATCGCGTAGTAATACCCTGGCCTGAACGATTAGAGCTTACGAGCTTGCGCTGCTCTCTCGTGTCTCTCTTCCAACTTCTTGCCCCACCTCTCTCTCCGACTTTCCTCTTCAGATGTACCTGTCTCCCGCTCTTTTGCGTAGCCTTGTCGGAATATATATATATATATATATCGTGAATTCATAAGCATCAAATTCACGCCGCCTTTAAAACGGAGTACGATCTCCCTTTGTGCCGGTTTTCGTAATGTCGTGCTCGAAAATGGGAGATACAGGTTAACATTTTAATAGAGAGAGAAAGAGAGAAAGGGAAACAATTTGTAGTTGGAACGTAGTTATGGAAATTGTTTGCTTATTAGCCAATTGTTTTTGGAAATTAATTTGAATTATTTGTTGTAGCCTGTTTCTGCTAAGATATTCCCTAAATTTAGCATAAATAACATTTGATATACGAAATGTCCTATGAAGTATAGTACCATTGAGTAACATGTGCTCTTTCATAAAAGAATAAAATAATAAAAAATGAAGAGTAATATTCCTTAAATAACAAATTTTATATGTGTTTATAACAGCATTGATGATATTTAAGGTGTCTTACAAAGTATGTATAATGCTATCAGGTAGACTGTGATTTTTCATGAGAAATCAGATGTATCAGCATATTTCCATTTCGCTGATCGCTTCAAATTGAAGAACATGAAAAAGTATGCAAAACTTTTAAAGCGTCTGAAAATCGCATTAACAATACATCAGTAAAGAAGCAAAAATATTGTCATCGAATTCTTACCTCGCCGTACGAATGCAAAACTGACATTAAAGAGTTAAACACGCTACGATGCTTGACAAGTCTGAATATGTACATCTTAAAACTGCATAACGATGCTTTTCATCGTTGACGTAGACGTAACTTCATGGAACTCGATGAATATATATTTATCGGTAATATGCAGAGATATCAGGAGAAAAACATGGAAAGTCCATTTTCGTTGATTTTTTGATTTTTATGTGCTTAGTAACTAAAAAACCATACTTCCTCCATACGTGAAATTGTAAATTTTTGTGCAAAAAGTCGGACACGTTTACCTTTCAGAAAAAGTGCATTTGTTGAAGTTTTATGTTTCTATACATATCCGACTAATCGGCGCAAGAATTGGACAATTTCAATGAGTTTATAACAATTTTCTAATTTACCCAATGTGATTTTTGCGAAGAATCTAAAATGTAGTGTTAACGGCGATGATGATGAAGAATTAATTTGTCAGCCAACGTGTTTCAAATGTTTAGTAAACCTACTCTGCTATTGCGTATTTTTATTCTTGTCCTTTTAAAATGTTTTCGAACGAACAAAAACGCATTAGTCATCAAAAATACAATATACAAAAATAATCAAGTGTCCAAGTAGGTTCAAGGCAGGAGATTAACCTGACCACTGAATTATATTAATATTTTGTTTGAAAAAAAATCTTCGTTTTAATTAATTTAGAGGAATGCTTCGAATCATTTTTATGTTGAAATGAACATTTTGTTGGCATTCTCTCGTTTACGAATGGCAACGTATGAGTTTGTAAAATATCATGATACAACAAGCTTTTCATAGTTTCTTTTATTTTCATGAGTGCACCACAACCATTACGCCAGAAATAAGCTCATACCATCGTATTATCATCGCCAAATCTCACGTTCTTTTTAAGCATTTAACATTAAAGCCTATCTTATGTTCATGTATGGACTGTTATCTCGTTATGGTATTTTTAATTCTAGCGTACCTCAGAAGATACAAAGTATATAGTAATTTTAAAGGTATCATTATGTTTCTTAACTTTTGCCAGAAAGTGTATATGACTTTTACAATAAATCTATGCTATTTTTGAATTGGTGAGAAAAGTGCAAAAGTACAATTTTTTAAATATAAATTGATTGAAAGTATTCTTTTCCTATAGCTTTTGTAAATTGTTCACGTTTTAATTATTCTTGCGGCACATTATACGGCAGAAAGACATGTTACTATTGTTACGATCTAATTTAATGGCGTGCAACTGGTTGGGATTGGGGCAGAATACCAACAAGTTGCTCGTATAACGTTATTTAACCACAAGTACGGCTTAGAATTTAATGTTAATCAAGTTTAGTGAGTGGCAGCTTCTATCGACTAAAATGATCGATGTGGAGTTTAAACTACAAAAGGTTTTAAGTTAAAATTATACATTGGTTAAATGGATTTCTAGAAGTAAATATGTTTTAGGTGAAGCATCTTTGGCTTACATTATATGAGGAAATTGCAAATATCGATGAATTTTCACAAATAAAAATGAGAAAGATTAATAGATAGAGATGACTAGAGCTAAGCAACGAGATAGAAGTAGAGCGCACAGAATGATCGTTAACGGCAACAGACGTTTCGTCGTTGCTCGAAAAAATCAGCGCTTTATTACCGTCAAAATGGATTTCTCGCAGCTGCGACTGGAAAAGCGGTTGCGACGTGGATTGTAAAAAATATTGTCTGCACTTTCGCTCGAATCTTCGCTCCTTAATTTGACCGCAGCTCTTTAGGCAGCCGTCGCTAGTTACTCTGGCAAACTTGCCTCTTCCTATTTTTTATGCGTCGGTTTTAATTCGGTATTCTATGGAATAATATAAATTATATAACGAGAAATGCGTGTTTGCCTTGCATTTGAATACGCACAAATACAATGTGTTTGGGAAATATTAATAAAGCGAAGTCGGTTGAAGAGAATTGTGACACGTGAAGATAGACAAATGTCGAGATTTTTTAGAAATCACACGTACTTTAATAAAACGAGATTTAAAATGTTGTCCCTCTGTTCTTCAAAATACGATAGATGTTCGTGAGAAACGAATGAACTAGCTAGACGAATATTTAATGTAAAATAGTAACGAACTTCTAATTTTTCTAAGAAATGTAGCAAAATTTTATTTCCTACCAAACTATTCCAACAAAAAATAATCGCCACTTCGGTTAATCGGTCTTCAACAAAACCACTATAGTTACCCGGCCTACTAATCGGTGTCAAATAGATACACAAACGATCGAGCAGGCTGACCGACGAGCAGACTCACAGAACTCACATCGAATATCATTCGAAAAGCAAATACGAAATCACATCAACAGTCGAGCATTGTTCGCGCATAATGGGTTACCAAATGTATAGATGATTAAACTCAAATTGAAGTGCATTGTATCATGACCCAAAATCATAATGGCTTCCATAGAATAAACATGAAACGAACATCCATTGCCGTACATCTATAGATAGAGAAAGGGGATAAAAACGATGAAAGAAGACATTGGTGCAAGGCTTGGTTCAACATATCGGACGTTTTCCTCGATCAAATGAGAAAATCGAATGACGAGGGAAGAACACTCGATGGAAGACAGCCGTGAAAGCAATATAATAGAGACGCCATAGAGAAACGAAGTGTCACATGGAGGGATGATTTCGGGGCGCTATGCTGCTGGCTTGGCTGTATCGTACTGGATGATATTGAACGAGAAAGCTGAAAACCGCAGGTTTTGTGATCGAGAATAAAAGATACTTCCGTGGATCACAATTAATAGAGGTATCCATATTGAAACGAAGGAAATACATATTGAATGTGATCAATCAGAAGCTCTGTCAACAGAGTTTTGCCCTTTCCTTCTTTCGCTAAGTTTTCTTTGACTTAAAATTTCTTGAATTATAATTTATAAATTATATTACTCAGTAAATAAAAGAAATTTTATGCAAAATATAAATAATTTTACGTAGTGGCAATTTTTATATTTGGAAATCGCGCTGTGTCCGAAAATTCATAGTAAAATTCAAAGTACGAATACGAATTACTAAATTTACGTTGGCACAGTGTCGCGCTCTCGTTTCTTTAAAAGAATTTTCTATTGCAGATAAAGATCTAAACGTGGCGAAGAACTCGCATATTAACAAAAATTTGTTCTATATTTCTCTAATTTAAAAAATTTCTGAACGGACGAAGAACACTATAAAGTTGAAATTGATCCAGACGCCCTTACAGGATTATTGCTTTTATATGTGCATTACTCATGCGAGTAGATGTCACTCTACATCTTTCGTTCACTGGATATAATGTCATGTCTAGTTTGAATGAATTTTTTATGAAGCTGTCCAGAGTTTGGACTATAATTCCGTTCGACGTCGATCGAACGCTGCTTTTCAACGATCTGCGACCTTAACGGTCTTTGAAAGAAAATATCTTCCCTTCTTTAAAGAACAATGAAGCTCTTATTTGTATCGCGTGATTTGCAGATATTAATTCGACCATGAGGGTCGGTTTCGTAAGATGGGAGGGAAGATATCATTGCGGGATATGTTCCTTTGACGGTGATGGAATGAAGGAAACGTTTAAAGCGAGATTTCAATCAAACTAATGTAAATAAAAGGGTATTTGTCAGTTGAAAAATGGTAAACGTTGATCCGAGTTTTGTGAGACGTGAGACTACGAGATTTTGCTGGGGATCATAAGTAACGGTAACGATATACAACTTGTCAGAATAAATTCGAAAAGAATTTATGACAATTTGAAAAATGACAGATAACAATGCAATTTATAAAATTTATTATTTAAAATTTCTTAAATGAACGCTCCCTTGATTTTTTTTATAATGTTTTGAATAACGGAGATATTTGTTTTGGCAGGTATTATGTTCACCGTTCACGCATCGATGTAAATCATGTCATAAATAATGGTATAATATCTAAATTTAATAACATCTTTCGCGTTCATCATCAGCCACAGCACGAAATCTCATCTATATGATAAATTAATGCAAAATACGTTCCAGTTGATCCTCAGATGTAACTACACACATACACGTTATAACATTCTGGTTACAACTTTCTACTCTAAAGTTAGTTGTACTATACCTACACCGATTATTACAGCTATAGTATAACGAACAATATTTTTTTCACGCCGAGTAAGATTATCTTCGGTAGATCAATTTCCCCCTCAAGAAGCAAGCATAGGAATATTTTACAACCACAAAAATAAAATATCCAAAAATCACGAATAATGTATTCATGGAACCTTTACCATAAAATATCCCTCCTCCCTCGTTTTATCAACGAAATTGAACAGCATCAACCTATCAAAATTCAATATTACAATATCAAAGTTACCAACGAAATAGCTTCGCGGGAAACGATCTCCCTTCGCGATGTTCGCTCAAGATAATTTCATCGTGTGCGGCGTTGGTAGGTTGCGAGAGACGAAACCGGGCAAGATACCTCAGACGTTCGAACATCTACGCATTATAATATCAATGTAACGTTGGGGAGATGATGTTCGGTGTGTACATTCGTAATCCGGCAGCAGACAAGCGTTGGATGTGTGCGTTATCCGGATAATGTTGCGGATCTGTAATCCGGATGTGACGGATATTACAGGTATCCGCGTTATATTGTCACAGAACAAAAGTCCTACGCTTGTACAGCAACGTAATGTTGTTAAACGCATACACGGTGGCTGGTTTCGTTCACCATAAAATACAATACCTTTAGAAAGGAATGCGCTTCACAACGTTGACGAGTTTACGAGGATTTGTTTCGTATCTGTTTGTCTATCACCGACATCGTTAATGAAATACCGTTGTTTTCAAAGATTCAAACATACTAAAAAGCTAACGAATACATTGTTTTATGTCGTATGAGATATGGAAGTTGAAGGCAGAACAAATGTTTTTTGTCCTTAAAACGCGTTTAATATTAGAACTACCGGTGATCCTCGTTGAAAATGCCAAAATGTCTTATATCTGGTTGCCGAAAGAGTTGGATATTGGATTACACACGTATCACGATCTGTCACAAAGACAGGATTATCCAATGAAATCACGAACAATATTAGGGGACATGTTACTGAGGAATTTCTTTCGTGGCATTTTCGCAGTACTTTCTCCCTGAAACTTTAATATACAATTCACTAAAAGTCACGATCGGTATTCATATACTTCTCCATTAAGATCTACCATAATTAATTTTAAAGAAGTCTGTTCCTACGATTTTCTCTGCCAAGTTCACAAAATTGAAAATTTACAAATTCAAAAGTTCTCTATAATATTAGAAAATGAAAGAATAGAATTTCTATAAATTATTGTAGTCCTTAAGTGGTATCGTTGGGTTATAGGCGACTCACAAACATTTGAATAAAACGTGAATTTGGCTCAGAGCGAGGATCGAACGTATAACAACTGATAATAGACAGAATATCGAAATAACACAGATAAGGGTTGGTTACCGCAGCTACGAGAGAAATACGAGATAGAACAATGAACAGGGCGCGTAAAGTATCTCTCGACAGACTTCGTGCTGAATTTTCTTCGTGAATAATCAAAGAGAGGACGGGGTAGGTTGACAGGTGAAGGAACTCGGTGCCGTCTACATGCTGAAAGAATATTCGTGACCGTCAGTTTCTGGCAGTCGGAAAATCGCACCGTGATTTAACCATTTTAACCGTTCCGATTTCCCCGAGCTGACGCTGGATATTATTCGTGTAATATTCACGATAATACCACTGCTAGGTAATGTATGTGAAAGATGAAGAAGCATTTTCGATACTACTAGTAGTAGTTAAAGAGTAAGAAATGTTGATTTCTTTCCAAAAATTTATCTCTCGTTATATTTTTTGAATTCACTTCAAATTTTGAATTCGCTATTTATTCGGAACGTTTAAAGGAATCAGTTTATTCACTCAAAATTCATTTTAGTTTCAAGCCAGCCAGTAGCAGGAAACTTGTAATAAACGTATATAATAGAAGGGAATTTATTAAGCTTTAACGAACGAACGGGTCGAGTTAGTGCACTTTCTCCGAACTGGATAATCTTTAATAACGCCTCGTTTGTAATTGACCGCGCGAGGGTGGTGAGAGCGAAGGATATCAAAGAAATGGCACGGGCCAGGCGATCACCCTCGAAAAGGGCGGGCATCGAAAGTGAGGAGAAGAAATTGAGTGGCCGGAAAAATTCCTCGTCCGGAAAACACCGACGTGAACTACCCAGCGGCTGGATCGAACGATTTAAAGCGATGCCTTACTTCGAACGCGAACCGCTCGAATCGACGCGAACCAATTTCCTAAAACTGTATCTCGATATGGCTCTCATGGAGACAAAGTAAGAAAGCAGCGAATGATAGTACAGGGGAAATAAATGGGAGCGAAGAAGGGATATTATATAGAATTATAGGAAAAAATGAGGAAGGAAAAAGGGAAGAGAGGAAACGGACAAAAGAAAGATGAAGAGGAGGAAAAGTAAATCAAAGTTGAAGAGAATTGGGAAGCATAAAAGAGTGGAAGAAAAGAAAGGCAAAAGGAGAGTAAGAAAGTTAAAAAATTCGAAAGGAAGAGAAGAACTAGGTGAAAATAAGAAAACAGCAAGGTATGGTGAGATAGTTAAAAAATAGTACAAATAGAACAAGACGTTGAAAGACTGAAGAATGAAAATATTCCAGCTCCAAGGTAAAAAGAAGGGGAATAAAATAGTGATATGGAGTGGTAGATCGACCGTAGAAGTTAGAAAGAAAATATAAAGAACAGCGGTAGAGAAACACAAAGAAAAAGTACGAGAAGTAGGAAAAAGATAAAAAGCGAAAAAATAAAGGAGAGAGGAATGGAAAGAGACTATGGCGTTGGTTAATCGAAGGTACGATCGATATGCTTCTGTGGTTCGTGAAAGGTGGAATCCCGGTTCTTTCGAGGAAGGTGAGCGAGAGTCGTTCAAAGAGATTTCGGACTGCTATGCATGCCAGCAGCCAGTGTAAACTACCGTGAATTAGGTTGACGAACTTAATGGTGCATCGAGTGTAACAGTGACGACAGTCACTCGGCGAGCAACGCTAACAAGGTTAGATTATGCTGCTGCCAGCCGAACCAACGCGACTCGAATCTCGAATTTACCGACTTTTCTACGAAGTTATGGCATTAGAAAACGATTGTTAGCAATCGATTGGACAAGAATAAAATATCACTGGAGTCGTAATGGAAAGTTGTATCTACGTGTACATAAATAATTGAAGAAAGTATAGATATTATTCGCGTATGACTATGAAAACGAAACATAGCCAGTGTCTTCGCAAGTACCGCAAAATTTCGTAAAAAAGAATAAACTATTCTAAAGAATGCTGGATCAATATCCGAAACAGTAAAACAAGATAAAAGATAAACCACCGTAGCTCGTACGATTTAGACGCCGTTCGAATATACTAACCGAAACAGAAACTCCTTGCACATACCCAACAAAACTTTCCTTTCCGCAAACTTTTCCAGCGTCCATATATGTACCGTTACATACATTATTAAACGTGCGTTGGGCAAAGCGTGGTACTTTAAGACAGGTCTGTTTCACGCTATATCAGAGCAAAGATTGTGTCAGTGAGCAGACGCATACGAATAGGAATACCTTCATCTTTATCACTTTTCTTCCTATTTTTTCTGACATTAGAAAAGATGTAATCCGCACAAAGCTACGTTAAAGTGCGATAAAGTACGATAACTTAATAATCACGTGGTTAACCTCGGTATTCTGTGATTTAATTGTACGTTTCCTCTGTCTCGCCTCGAACAGATGTTTACTATTTGCCTGTGCTAATAGTTGGTCCTATTGAGTTATACCAAATATTCACCTGGGCTTGTCATGTGGCTCAAAGTAATCGAATAACCGGCAATTTCACTCTATCATTCACTCCACCTCCTCTCAGTTTGCATTCAACCACGACCACCTGGAATCTTTTGTAAACAGCAGGTATAGAATAACTACAGAATCGTATACCATCCAGCTGGACTATTACTTCCTGGACCATGCCATAATTCTATGGTGTTTTGTTAAACTTCCTTGATCTAAACAAATCTGGACTAAGATAATTTTAACATAGAATATTTTCAATGAGAAATTTTAAAACGTACTTAATGAAGGTAGAATTTCATAGTGTGACTTGCAGATAGTTAGGAATAAATGAATTTTATAATGAGGCCAGAAAACAAATATTAATTTTTCTACGTAGAAAATATTACTTTATGATTTTAATGTAATATATTATTTCCAACTTTCTTCTTTTCTGTTCGCTTTTTATGGAAATTGTGAAAATCATCCCCTGCAGTTACTGTTTAATGCTCTAATAATCTTCGTTTGTACTATAGAAAGTAGGGAAC
Organism: Bombus fervidus; assembly: GCF_041682495.2. Taxonomy (NCBI): domain Eukaryota; kingdom Metazoa; phylum Arthropoda; class Insecta; order Hymenoptera; family Apidae; genus Bombus; species Bombus fervidus. The sequence goes on from NC_091517.1 coordinate 17,038,638, forward strand.
CACGAGGACATGGTTTCCTATATAAAATAATCCCACTTTACAACTAAATATTCACTAACATGACAAACGTCTATTAGCTAAGCTGTTTGCTAGTAAATAATTTTCATACGAAGTTCACTTACGTCTTACTTCAAACTCGACATCACGTACATATTGTAAAACTTCGTGTCCATTAAAAAATAAAATCCATTATAATTTCCTCATAATTAAAGAAGGTTAAAACCTTCATAAAAGATTCTAGAAGTTAACGAAATTTACCTCGAAAACTTCTTCATTCACGTTCTTCCAATGAACGACCGCATTAATCAACTAATTTCGCCTCAAATAATGGGTCATAGTCCGAAAATTATACACATTCTGACAAAAATTCAAGGAACCAGTCATTTAATGTCTGATAGGAGCGAAAAAACTTAATTACACAGATTCGAGTGTAATTCAAGGAGCGAACGTAGGCCGGTGACGCGTTTAATTTTTAGCAGGCAGCTGGCGAATTATACAGTACATCTATCCACGGAAATATGGTAAAAATTTTAATAGTTGGGAATATTAATGTTTCGAATTATATCGTGCTATATGAAGATAGGAGCGGGCAGAGAGAAACAGAGAAGAGAACGAAGAGACGACAGGAAACTCGCTTTGACGTTTGACTGTGGCAGCTGGCAGGTATTTCGAGAATTTGCCAGACAAGTCGTCTGGGCGCTTCTGTAATACAGCTTCAACGTGTAACTACAACTAGAAAGCTAGCCGGCAATCCAGCCGGTGAGCAAACTTCAGAAGTATTTCGTCCCGGCTTGGTTAATTCAGCGGTGGTGCACTGGGCGCTAGAACCGGACCACCCAACACGTGGTAATTGCCACCTCGTGGCTACCTTGCGAATATCATCGTTGCCGAAATCGTGCGAACTTCCGGCTATCCGTACACGCTGCTACAAGATTAGAGGTTACTCCTTAATGAAGGTCACCAGGCGTTCACAGAACGAAGAAGACGCTTTACTTACCCCGTGCGCTTTTAACGTTAATATCCAAGAACGTGGGGAGTTTCTCCGTTTTGAAAATGGTCGCGTACCAACGACAGGAACACGGTCTACGACGCGCCCCTAAGACGCTCCCTGTCCTAGCTAAAAATTAATTATATCCAGCGGCGTCTGGTGTACATAATTCGTTACTTTTAAAGGTAAATTGCGCACAGCTGCGAGTGACGCGTCGATTCCGGAAAAGAGTTAGGTGCGATTAAATTAGCGGCGCTCGACGCCGAAATACTTTAAGCCCACCACCCCTCGCTGGCGAACGACGGCGATATCTGCAAACAAGCGACCCGTTAACACGCGCTGCGTGTATTTTTTATCAACTTAGTATGTATACGTATGAACCGGTTAGACATCGCGACGCGCGAATCGTATTTTCACATACCGAATTCATTGCGATCCCCTCTCGTTCTGGGAATAATCGAATAATGTTTTTAACGTTAAAAGCCGCCTGGGAGTTGGTTGAGCGCAATGAAAAACCGGAAATCCGAATGTGTACCGGAGGGGGCAACGTTAAATGCGGCCCCACCACCCCAGGCAAATGATGCACTGCATTATACTTGTAGCGTTCCCCCGGAAACGAAAGCATTATTCGCCTCGAATAATGTTACTTTCGAGCGAAACACGATTTTGCTCGTACATAAACTACCCGGTACGAACTGTTAATTTTCTGAACGCGTTTTACCCGCATGCCTTCCTGCCACATCCACATCCCAATCACCGCACATTCCGAATTGTATATTCTAACTTGCGTATAATTAGTCGCGATTTCGAACTAAGAGTCTCGATATTCTATCACTATGAAAGCGATGATTTTAAGAGAAGATATAATTTTGATGGTATCTCATCAAGAGATATCTGCAAACTATATAACACAAATTCACGTTCAGACGTAGCTTCATTTTACATTTTGTGTGTGCCTACGTATACCGTTATTCAACGAGCTCTTTTCACAGTAAAATTTGGACAAACAAATTGACAAGGAGGTGTTACAAATTACAAGTACGTGTAAAGTTTCATCTGCCAATAGTCTCCTCATTATCACCTCCAACACATTTAATTATCCTTCTCGATCTCCATCGCATGCCATCACCAACGTTATTTTCTAAACATGAAATGTACGAGCCAAAAAGCTTGAAAAAGCATCGGAACCAAAAAGCACACAGGAAAATCTGCTCCTAGTAAAGATTAGCGAAATGTACGCACGAAAATAATTTGGATAAAGCTAATTGTATGCAAATGATACGAGACCGTTCGGCTTTATAAGACGAGTAAGGGCGTAGACGAAATTGAAACAGCGCAAAGTCTGTGTGCACCGGTATTTGGCCAACGACCGGAAATTACAGCGCCACTGTTTTCCTAATTTCGGACACGAATGAGACACCCAGTGACCACTGATACGGAGATAGCACCAGTCCTCGTCATAAATAATCTGAGCTGCAGGCGAATGCGTGGCCCGAGTCAATTTAATGAAACAAATAACAAAGCCAGTCGCATATACATGAGATCTCGAAAGTTTCGTCTCGACAATTTTCTCGAAACGAAATAACGCCGGCTGATTGCCACGCGGTTATTAACGCATCATATTTCTGCCAACGTGTATCACGAGGTATGTTCACGATCGAAGAAATAACTTTCGCCACGACGAATTAGATTAAATTGCAGTGTTGTTCCCGGAATCCGGTAATATCAATGAATGCGAAATAGTTCCTGGAAGTACGTGCATTCTTGTTTATAGGTCACTGAGTATTTTCATTTATAAAAATAGGTCAGTAGCCAATCTTGGTATGATTTAAATTTGCTTATGACATAAGTTATTAATATACTTTTATGGAGAATTTGAAGATGCAGAAGTAGGAGAAGAAGATATAAAAATATATAAAATATCCAAAATATAATAGATAAAGAAATTTTTCATTTGAAAAGAAATTTGCATAAATATCTAATGGCGACAATTACATCCATTACGTCCAATTCAACTATTTGCAAAATATTCACTATGTAATAGAATAAACCGTATATGAATAATGAACCGACATGTCAAATACATATTTATAATTTTGATCATTAGACAAAAAATTGGCTCCCATTTAAGAGATTCAAAAATTGACGTTGAAACTTTGTAAATAATAAGCGACAGGAAAAGATTAAATTACGGTTTCTTTCGGGCTATGAACTCATTTAGCTAAATTAATCAGTAGTAAAATTATCATAGAATTATTAAAATGGTTCTAATTATGTCTCACGCTGTATAAGCCATTAATTACGGGCCACACCCCAACATCATTAAAATCCGGGCGATTTGCATCGATGCAAATGGCAATTACAATAATGCAAATAATATTTAGCGTAACTATTTTCCCCAGACACATTAGGCATCATCACGCGTCGTCTCGTTGCTATTCACAGATTTATTGCATGCTAGCTAAAGAGCCGTGCGTACGTACAACGAGCGAGTAATGTTTAATCAATTAAACCAGGAATTTAATTTCAATTCGGATATCGGTAGATAGAAGTTGCTCCAATTATCTGGAATTAGTTATCGTTACAAGAGCGTGATATATGAGAATCATTTGGAAATCCAACCGATTAAGTAAATTTTCTGAATATTAATTATTTTTAATACCAGTACACGACTAGTGTTTCATTTTGAGAACCACATTTCAATCCTTTCCTATCACCTGTATTTCTGGAAATTTTCAAGTAAATTTTTAATTTTTTTAATGACAGTAAAATTTTTTTCACAACTTAGTCTTAATGGAGTTAATCAGTTCAGTTTCTGCGTGGCATATCATATTGCATATGAGTATAATTAATTATGTCAAAGCATACCACTCAAGAAAAATCGAGAAACATAAAAGGCGATTTTAACGAGCATTGGCGACGAAGTTTAATTTAGAAATTAGACGTTCTACAATTTTCATGCACGCTCGTATCTATCCGCAACGGATTCATCGGCAATTGCTACTAATTATCAGATCGAATCCACGTACTCTCTGAAACTGACGTAGGTTACCGAGTGGAAAACTTTCGCATTTCAAAGGTGAATCACCAAGAATATAGGTCTTCGACCTATTTTGCGCTTTTCGCCTGTCTGTCGCTTTATCGATAACGAAGCAGATGGCAAATGTCGATAATATGCGATACGATTGGTTGGGTATTTCTTTTCAAAATCGTATATCTTACGCCTGAATTATTACGCTTCGATGCGACAAATTTTACTGATACTGAAAGCAATATCGTATAATATTCAGTAGTAAAAGTCAATAATAGAAGGATTTTTATATATAATCGTAACTGCGTTAGATTGCAACTAATTAAGAAAAATCCTTAGAAATTGTAGAAAAATTCCATTTTCTAAATACAAGTACTTCATATTTAACACTATTAGAAACTCTCGAATAGGTCACGTTTAAAGACAATTAGTTTCGTCGAACGTACAATTTACACTACTTAGAATGTATCATATTTCACACTCGCTATTTATCTAAGAGCTAACGCCAGTCGCTTAATTAACCAATTAAACACTAACAACGGGAATCGGAACAGTACGTGTCAATAAATACCACACAAGCAACGAGTAATTTTGGCAGATCTAAATTTTGCAACATTTAATCCGTACGTAAACGCACCGATTATTATGGTATGGTATTATATTCGTAACATTTGTATTTATTCAACAAATACAATGTTCTATATAACTAAGGAAACAAGTGCAAGAACTTTAGCATAAGACTTTTAGTTAGTACGTAAGTATTTAATTTTATACGTGACGATGCAAAACAAAAAATTAATGATAAATTCATGTAAGTTGAGATTTTGTGTGAATTATTTGCCTGTGTGAGTTATTAGCATAAAGTATAGGATAATGAAAAGCAGATCAACGGTGAATGTGAAGCAGATAATGAAAATCAGATTAACAGAACTATGGGAAACCAGGATTTAAAGGTATAACCAAACCATCCACCTGTGATATGTACATAAGTATTATATTATATGTTAATACTTAGATTATTAGGAAATAAATAGATATACCTATACAATCAACGAGTCAATCTTAATACAAGACAATGTTGATTTCGTCAAATTCCTTAATAACAAATGAAACTACCGCCTTATTCTTCCAAATTCTTCAATTGCAATGAATCTAACCAATTAATCTGAAAAACTTGAAATCTTTCCTAGTTCCAGCGTTAGAAATCTTTCGTTGATAATAAACCAATTAAGCTAAAAAATTGAAAATCTTTGCTAATTTCAGCGTTAAACCACTGCAATTAAAAACAAAAACCTCACAGAGACGTTGATCAAGGGTCGAGGGAAAAAGCCGTAAAAAGACAGGTCCAACAGCGTGGCGGGTGGACGTTAACATGGATAAATCTGCGAACCGGTGGCGCTTTCTTTCCCTTCGTACGCAGCTCATCGGAATAGCCGTTCGCAGACCCTTGTTTCCGGCTGGCGAAAAATCCAAGCATTCCGGCCCGGTTCCCGCATTCCAATGTGCCTGCATTTCACTCTGTCCATGTAAATCTCCGTGCCCTACGCTCTTATCTGGCCACGGATATAAAGCCGGCCCTCGTTGCAGCCCAGCCACTCTTACACCCGGCGTTAAGGTGACAAAGTGGAAAAACCAGTCGAGACGGGAATGAGGGAAGAGACGGTCGTGCAAGGGCGTCCAAAACGCGCCATTTATTCCGTGTAGAGAACAGTACCACGAGTGCACGGTGAAGAAAACGAATTCGACGACCAACCACCCATGTTGGCAACCCTCGGCTACTGCGACAGCAGTTTCGTGTTGTCGAAGAAGGGAACGAGGGTGTACACCCGAATGACGGCAGTCTGGCATCGTCGAGACTACATGAAAATCCCATACTCGTAGGGTAGCTAGTAATATTTTGAAAGGCTACCGGTTCGTGTCGAAATGAATATTGTAAGAAAATATAGTAGATACTAAAACAGCTGTAAGTGGATTAGTCAATTCCTATGTAATATTTCAGTATCACGTACAATTTAATTAACAAATTGCTTATAGAGTTTTCTTAATTCTAAGACTTTCGTTTTAGCTTTACTTTAATCCCTACGTAAGCAAACAAATGGCCAAACCAAATGTCAACAAAATGTCAAAATGATAAATGGTTATCCAATAAGTGCGCAATTAAATTTATAACTTTAATACTTGAAACTTCTCCATATAAATTTTTAGTGAATTGCTATCTCAGGATTGTGATGGTTTCACTAGACAATAAAAAATGCAAGTATCTCTCGGAATATTCGTTATTTGAGAAAATGTTCGCGATAGAAGATACAGATTCGTTCAGAAAAACACATGGTTTCACCAATAGGTAACGCTAAAACGTGCAAATAATAAGACAAGGGTGGTAGAAGGTGTTAGCTGAACCAGTAGAGAATTATTACCTCCACCGAGTCACCGATCCGTCCTCTTGCCGGAATAGCAGCGTAATTTGCACTTGTTGCCGTAAGCGCTCGCGTGCGAGAGAGAGAGAGAGAGAGAGAGAGAGAGAGAGAGAGAGAAAGAGAGGCTTTATTAAACTCTCGGAAACTGTTTCACTTAAAATTACATTCAGATTAGTCGGAGATAAGTGGCTGGCCGGCAGCATCGGAATTCGGCTGCAAGGTGTAGAAACAGTGGCCTGGCCCACGTTGTTTGTGCAGCGAAACGTATATGCACCGTCGAACTTGGGAGCGCAACGGTTATCCGTTACACGCTTAATTATATCTGGCTACTGATAAATTCCTAGTACCTCTCCATAGTACTTGCGTTGTATCGTAGAGGATTGCTTTACAGAGAGAGAGAGAGAGAGAGAGAAAGAGAGTGCAGCGAGGATTTCAAGATTTCGCGTGACGATTTTAATAATTCTTCTCTGATGTTAAAACAAGAAGGAGGAATTTTTTTAATGATGAAATAAATCGTTTTGTGAGACAGTACTTTGGCTGAAAAACAGAAAAGAGTGATGATGTTGGAAAAGCTATTTTTTAAATTTACTTTGGAATTTGCTATTATTTATGTCATTCTTTTGTCATAAAAGAACTCATGGAGTAAGTATATAATTTGTTTTCCATTAACCATGTACTTATGTAACAAAATTGAGAAATTCCGAGCAATTGGACTAGATCAGTTTGTCTTTTAAGTGGCTGACATCTTTTAAATTGCGAATTGTCGATGATGAAATCAAGTCAGCTTCTTAGCATAGGAATTTCTCTTTTAACAAATAGAAGACTGGATCACAAGTAATTTCTATCGAAAGGAGCGAATTTCAAGTTAGCCAATCCATTCTCTCCCTACATTTGAATATCGAATAGAACGTCGTACGAGAAATAAATGATATTGCCGTAACCAAGTATAAAGAGACCAATAAGATTCTTCCACTAAAACAGTAAAAACTTTGTCAAGCGCTTAACTGTGTCACTTTCGTACGATCGTTTTGTTAAATTGAAAAAAAAAACAGATAATTTATTCGAAAAGTTGGTAGCGTCGCGAAACGACTGGCACTCGGCGAATCAATGTAATATCTTGGATGTCTGTGGAATGACGTACGGCCGAGGAGCCACTGTGACGGGAAAGCGATTATTTACAGCCAATCAGAGGGAGAAACCTATCTGACGGACAGACGCATAAACGCTCGAAGATCACATCGAATGACACAGAGGATAATCGAACTGACGAAGCACGATTGATAGAACGACGCGTGACGTTTAACACCTCGGTTAAATGGAAAGCCCCTGTATCGTTGAAATTTCATACCATAAATGAAATGCATTCTTCGAAGATGCTTAATCTGTATTCATTTAAAACGAATGAATATTTGGAATAAGAATTACAAGCAGCTATAAAAAAGTTCCTCCTGCTTTCTTACATTTAAATATTCGAAAATATCAATCACGATAATTAATTAAATAACAATTTGGAAGCGGTATTTACAAGCATTTACAAGCGATAGAAGATTCAATACGTTTGAATATGATCTATTAATGCATATGTATATTAATTAAACAAAATTATAATTTCAGAGAAGCAACTCGGTCCAACTATACATATTCTTCAAATATCTTTAAAACACAACATAATATCTATAGATTATCAAAGAATATATGAAATATTTGCTGGAAAAGTTGTTACGTTAAAATCGGTTAGTTTCCTCGATTACGTTCGATGCTAAAACAAGATAACGTAGAACCTCTTTTCATTGTTGGATACAAAATTCTCAGAAGCGAAGGCAATATCGTCGTGCGATCGAAGCGCAGAAATACAGAGAATTCTATTTTCAGCAACAATGTCGACTACAGAGACCTATCCGATAAGTTCATCGAGTGATCCTTCAATTTGCTCGACCGTTCACGAGTGGACCTCGACTGGCAATGTAAATAGCTATGAGTACCGGAAGTCACGATATATCGGTCGTGCTTGATGATCACGGAATTTGTATAAGCGACGTTACCCGAGACACTTAATTAAGAATTACTTTAAAATTATTCTAAATATCTCCAAGTACTCTTTTAGTCCAGGCCAGAACCCACTTTTCGTATTACTAATGTCATTCGAGACGATTGGTGCGTATTTGGAAGATATTACCACGTTGTGTCTGGACCAATTCAAACTGGACTATTTATGATACACAGTTTGGCTTCCAATAACGACGATCGTTATGCAAATGCGTTGCTTCATCGCGCAACATATCGAGGACGCACCTTCGTGCCATTACGGTGACTTGTCTGGGAAGAAAAATTACGTATTCGACTATATATATCGTTCGCGCACACGCCAACACGATGACACTGGATATGTGAGTGTTCAATTTAATAGATGGTAATAGGATCGATTATCTCAGAATCACTCTTATAATACACGCTTCTTGGATAATTAGTCCTTGGTATCCGATTCGAGAAGTTCACCGAAGCTACACCCATGAAGTATATCACATCAAACGAGAAATGTTTGTAATACCTTTATGAATTAATGCACTTCTATTATCAACATTTGTACGTCTCTCGAACTGGATATTTAATTAATTTTGATAAGTGATTATCCTGACAACAAAGTTATAAAACAACCAATGTCTCTTTGATCTCTCATTTATTTCATTACATAAATGTGTATAAGTAACGGCATGTGATTATAATTTCGTTCGGATTAAAATATTGATATTATGATTTCGTTCCAGTCAGAATCTCGCATTTTTTATGATTATAACTAAAAAAAGACAGTAGTTATACAGGGTCATGGTTAACGAAGATGAACAAGTGTTTCGTTACGAGGTGGTCGTATACGCAGTATCGATAAAATCGTTAGAGGCTCGCGTGACGACCCTCTGTGACACCTATTATTCGCGTTTATTAGAACGAGCTTGTTCGAATGTGTATCATTGGCAAACATTCATTGTTACCGCCATAACCAATCCATAAGCTGAATTACTTTCGAATAAATCGACTGGGTGTCATTTTGCGTGTATAGCAGCACCATTTGTTGATATAAATCAAGTTATCAGGTAAAAACGTGAAAACTATGTTAAATATCCTGTGTCACGCACGCGATGCCACCTAAGATTAATTCGAAAATTTTACATTGCGCATAGGCTGACATTTTTATATTAAGTATAAAACGGAACGAATAACGTCGCGGCGTATTCGACGCGTTTCAACGTTATCGGAACAGAAATAAGCTTTACAGGCTGCGCGCTGTGTATCTTATGTTACCCATTACATATTCGCGACGAGATGCATTAATATCCTTAATTAAAAACGCTAAGCCGTGTCGGTTTTCGCGTGTCAACGGTGATAACGGGAAGACTAAAAGAAAACGTACTCTGTTATTAAAATTGAGACGACAATCTAAACGAATTTTTAAATGCATCCGCAATCGCTGCACGAATCTGGTGGCTAATCGTTTCAGTGTTAACGAGCAGGTTGCTTTAATATTTTACACATAGTTTGTAACGTGCGACTAGTGGGAAAATCACGAAATCCATTCGGCTTGTTACAGTACGACAAATTGGTATTTTAGAGAATGATTAGACGTTGCCAAATTTTAAGAAGCATTCGTTAAGCATTCGAATACTTTTTAACAGAATATTTAATTGGTAATTTCACTTGGTAATTTCAGTGTCATCATTTAGATTTTGTAAGAATAAAATCATCACTAGATTCATACGTATACAATTACGTCGAATTCGTAATCAAATATACTCGAACCAACATTTACCGTTTTAGAGGAATATTTGCACGCTAAAATTTACATCGGCGAAATTCTAATGCGTTGGGCAATTAATCCATTTTCAATCCGAAAATCTACACAGCATACTCGTGTGTAAGTATTGTAAATAAATCGTTTCCTTAAATGCATCTCATTGACGTAATTAAATCAGGTCGATATACAAGATTTCAAGATTATGACCTTTACTTCGAAATAATTTGGTAAAACGATACGAAATTTAAAAAATATACCTCTTATCGTATCTATTGTATAAAAATATACAAACTTATGCATTAACCTGATAATATAACGCGGTTAATTACACACATTAAGACCGAAATTAATCGTCTTTCTATTGCGATGGAAACGAGGACAAGCAACTAGACTATTTCGAAGTTTCTTTCATACAATATCAGTTCCGGAAGATAATATTGTACCCATCGAGTCGAATGTATTTCTATCGAAAATTGAATCCATCATTGTGCCGGAAATAGTATTGTGCACGCGGAAACAGCTTTCATCCCTCTCTCTGTACACTCGACGTTCCTATTTTACTTTTTCCCCTTCCCTTCTTTTTCCCTTATTTTTATTCCGTTAACATCTCTTTTTCCTCGTGACAAATCTTTACCGTCTCTTCATGAAAATACGATACGTATATATAAGCCTATAAGGTGTTCCTCGTGCTACGAACACGATGATCCGAATCTTGAATGTTTATAAATCAGTTTACCCTAGAGTTTCTGCGCGATTTTTCATCGGCCGTGCAAGAAATAACGATGGAAACGGTTAAAAACGAACGCCGGTCAGAGGTTTAGCGAGCGAAAATACCGAAACGGAGAGGGATAGGGAGAGAAAGAGAGAGGTAAAATACAAGCAACGGTACGGGAAACCAATATCATGCCAACAAAATCGATACCGGCTAAATAAATATTGTTTGAGAGGCCACCGAATTGACAGTGAGCCCCGACGACTGCACGAATGGAATATTTATTCCGCGGAACTAGGGAATGAAAGTCGCGTCGGGAAACCTACGGCAGACGCTTGTATTCTTATATGTAAAGTAAATTGTGTTATAGTTTATCAGGATCAACTAATAGTGGCGAAATTAGGCGACGTTCAATGCGAGGAATAAATTTTATGGCCAGTAGTGAGAACGAGGGTTAAAAAAAATATTGTTAAAAAAAGTTCTGATAATTATATCGCGGATTTTTATGCATTCGTGTAAAGTTCGAAAGTTGTATAAGTGCACAGAATGCATATAACACGCAAAATTACATAAAATATCCAGAGCAGAATACTCGTATAATTTCTAATAAATGAAAATACTGACGATCAAAGTGAAATGAAAAATTCCTTACGAATACTAATATGCAATGAAAAGATTTTTCAAGTGAATGTCACCGAAATTAAAATGACAAATTTGCTTAAATTACTCACCTTACGATGCATAACTTCGAAATGAATAAGCCCGAAAGCTATGATACTCCATCCTTCGTGAAAGACACCTGCAACAGAAAGAATAGCGTTAGCTATTCCGAGCTATATCGTTATATTCCGTGCGTTAGCTATACAGAATATAGTTGGGCGAAAATAGATTATCAATTGGCGCAAATTGTCACGAATTCCCGGTGTAATTACATGTTTCGTTTGAACTGGAACCAGGGGCTTTTTCTATCGTATTTCCGATAATTCGTAAGAAATCTCTCTCCTCTGCTTGTTTTTTTATTCAAACACCCGATACATCGGCTCGTTGACAGTTTTCGCCTGTTTGTTTTCCATTCTTTTTCTGTTGTAATCGACGGACATGGTTCGCAGTTAACTCGGTGTAGGATGATCAACTGCACGATATCTCGCGTGAATTCGTTTTTTGATCACAGGCGATTCAAAGGTCTGGAGCTTTTTGTATTTAGATCTATCGACTGCGCATTTTTGTGTCCCTGGATTTCGAGCCGGTTAGATTCGGCGACTCCGCAGCCGATAAATTTTTTGCGGATGGAAAATAGACCCGATATACAGGGTGTTTCGCGGGTCCATAATAGATTGTTTCATAAAGATGATTTAAGGCACGAAAGATAAATACAGAGGAATACCAAACGTTCTTCGATGCTGTATATATTCTTATAATATCGCGCAGCTGTAACATTTTATCCACGATAAACGTATATTTTAATCCATTATTGGAGATAACGTGCGAAAAATTCTTAAAAATTCTTCTTTCGATAAAAATTGTATCTAGATACAACTACCTCTGGGATGATTTGTTTAAAGAGAAAAAAATGATTTAATTTTTTACCAAGTTATGTTTTATTCATTTATTTATTAAGCTCAGTATAATTAAGCAAAGTAGAAAAAAATTAAAAAATTTTAACAGCACTAAAAAAGATCTGTACATTTTTCGTATATGTTCTCTGTTATACTTTTTATGTTCTCATATTTCTTTTATTCATTAAGAATACATTACATTTAATAAAATAATTCTAGGTTACTATAAAACATGTAAGATTAACAGGAAGAGAATTTTTAAAAAGGGCTATGACTACGATATTTAGAAATTAGAATTCCAGGGACACAATCACATAAATACAGCATATTGAATAGTCTCAATGTGAATGTTTCTGTGTATACATGTTTTAGAATAAGTCTTTTTAACTGTAAAAGGGAATTTTTAGAAAATATTATCACGCTCGTCATACTTGCTACGAAAAATTTTTATGAAATAGCTGTTACATTGAATATTCAAATAGGTTTTCTTAAACATTTCTTCCGAATATCTACAGGAAGAGAAATATTCAATTTAGCTATGAACCTAATTGATAAAATAAATTACGCTTGCAATATCGATTGAATGAAACGTTTTGTGTTTTAATATTTGCCCACTGTTATTGTTGCATTTGGTATCTAGAGTGGAAAGGATGGAGAAGTGAAGAATAATATAAACTGTTTCGCTATTGGACGATCCATCGTTTCGTAGTTTCGTCGGAACGTTTCGTGTACACGGAGAAAATATTCTTTGCGGACAGATGGAAGTATCTCCAGCAAACGGAGCAGTATTTTCTCCAGCATGAAACGCAACGAAAACTATGTTTTATCACATCCAGATTATTACGATGTGCCATTGCATGGATGGCCGAACGCTCCTCAATATGCGAGAACATTTTGAATGTCGACAACAGACTGGGGAAATAATCTTTGAAGAGACATCTTTATTTCACCGTTATAAACACTTTGAAAAAAGCTACTGCGACTTTTGTGATATAAATAATCTTGCTTCTTTTTATCAAGATACGAAGCTGACTTCGAGTTTTCTTAAGGAGATGTATAACAGTTCATTGTCAAAGTTTGTGTGAATAACAATTAAGTCTAGTTTAGTTTAGTCAAGTCACCTAAATTCGAGCAAACTGAAACGACGTTGCTAGTGTGAACTTGTGATTTAGATGGCTTGAAATATCCTTGCAAGTTACGACCCTCATGAATTCAAATAACTTGGCTATTTTCAACTATGCTTCGTGGTATAATTAAAAAATCATTAATTATCGAGATGCAGTTCGATTAATTTTTAATGTAAATAAATTAGCTGAAAAATTGATAACTGATTAATTATTAGCAAATGAACGATGAAAAAGAGAAAAGGAGAAATTAATTTACAGTAGAATAACTATGAAAGTATAATATCCGTAATTGGTCGATGAAATTTTCTGCACTTTATTGATGCGTAGAGAAAGTATTGACCGAATAAGCTTTTGCCTTATTATGATTCCCGTAGCGAAATAGTGATCGATCAGGAATTAATTTCTATGCTCGAAGAATACTAATTCGAGGCCAATTTTCTCTGTACTTTGTCTTCTTTAGCTATAGAAGGATGCCTTCTAACGATCATGAATAGAAAGACTTCTGTCGTTTAAGAGTAGAAGAAAAATTTCAAACTAAGATACTTAAACGATAAATCATATAATGAATAGAATCGATCAAACGTTTTAACGTTATTAGTTAAGATCTTGTCACGTATGATGGATTATTATTAAAATGCGCGTATTATTTAAAAATCAGATTTAATTGGCCCGAATTAAAATATTCGTCGTGTCTAAATATTCATCTTTATTTAATAGCATTTCGATATCGCAGTCAATGTTAATATTTTAATAATCCCCGTTTTAAATTTAATTAATGTACCTGGATAATCGTAATTAAAGCTTTAATGCAATTTAATGTCAGTTATTAATGATGTTGCTATTAACAAAGATCTTCCTCGCGTTATATAAATTATTTTCATATACAGCCATATTCGTTGTACAAATAAGACTTGTTACGATTTATAACGCAAGCATTGTTTAATTGTTATATTATGTTCATTTTTGAGTTGTAGATAATGTTTTACGAATTATTTCAATATGCATCAACATGCATGAAATTTAAATTAAAGGATTCATGTAATGTTTGCAACTAATCAATTATTCATCCAAATTATATTATACGGAATTATATAAAATAATTCATAATGATATCATTATACAACTATTAGTCTACTATGTAACGTATCAATTGAATAGCTTGTACACTTTTTGCAGTTCACATGTATTATGCAAGTTAAGTAAGGATCCCTAGCTATTATGCAAATTCATATTCTTACGAAGATAATAAAACCTAGATAGATTGTTTTACTTATTAAATATTATAGAGGTCGCTATACTCTGAATATTGTATACATTTTTGTAAATTATTTGCATTCTGCGCATTTTTGCATTTCCGATTTTCTCATAAATACATAAATCTCTGTAGTCTAATTATAAACAATAATGTACGTCGTCACATCCGACATTAACCATACATTCGATCAATTACAATTAAAAAAAAAAAAACAATGAAATTAAAAAGAGGCAGATTTTCGGTCGAAAACAGTCGCAATAATCCTCAGTACGATACGCATTAACAATTCTCGTGGCCGTGGTGCACTACTGGTACACGCACGCGTGACAGACACGGTTAATCGTGGTGGTCGTGGATCGTCAGCGGAAACGGCTCGCACACGGACGACAGACGATTTATATTCCAATTCAACGGGCGCTGAAAAATTTCGGCACGAGTTATGTTCACAATCACGACACCGGAGTTATATGTCTTGAACATTATAGAGGGCAAAGGGAGCGAGGACTTCCACGGCGCTCTTCGTAGAGACTTATAGAAGAGCCATGGAAGATGGGCAGCTTGCCAAAAGGCTGTAACACTGATCCGAAACCAAAAAAGAGTCATGTATCATCGGTGACTCGATTGTAATACGTAAGTAGCTCTCTCCGATCGGTTGATCTTCGACGGCACGTTCGATTCTGTCGCGTGTATCATTGTTCGTTATGGAATTCGGAAATCGCTGCTGGAAATCGATGTTGTATTGTACTTTTGCTACGTGGTAGTAGGAATATGTATTGCGTTGGATGTAGCTACTTTGGGGGATTTTTGAAAGACGTTTTTGAGGCTAGAGCGAGTTAGAAGAATGTTTGAAAAGTGAAGATTTTAAAGGAAACGTGTGTGGGTAAGTAGTGTTATCCAGTGTTGGGAGAAGCTGATAATGAATAAAAATAAAAAATGATATTTTATTCGCCATTAGCGAATAAATATGCGATCGAGCAAATATTTATCTGAACATGAATTTATTTGAATAAGAAATTATTTGTATAATGATTTATCCGAATAAAAATTTGATCGAATAAATTTTATTCGGATAAAATTATATATTATGTACAGATATTTATGCTACATCAAGATGAACATAGTATTGAACGTGAGATATATTTTCAAGCTACATTGTCCACTTGTAATACTGACTTTTATAACCAATTTTTCTCAAATGCCAGATTAAAAAGTTTATTGTTCTTTCGTAAATTGTTCATTTGACATTTATTTATTTCATATAAATTAATAGTAAAAATCCTACAGTATCTAGTATTTGTGTATACTTATAACGCAAAAAATTAAGTGGAAACAAACAATTATTCGTATTAGTATTCCAATAATTCTGCAATTATTATTCGAATAAATATAGGAAATACTTTGTTATGGATAACATGTAATTATTCTACAGATAAATTATTCGATTGATATGAATTTATTCCGATAATTATCTTAGATAAATATTTATTCGAGACAATTCGAATAATGCCTAACTTTGGTGTCACCTATCCTTCATTTAATTCGTTTGTCAGATAAATTCTTCCGTCAGATTAAAAGCTTCTCCCTTCGGTACATTCAATATCTACATTTTTTTCACTTTATAGATCAATATATATTTTATACAGTCTCAGATAGAAGATAGGAAGTGTAATTAAAAGGCACGAGAAATAGGATTTAATGTATGGAAAAAAGAAACGGAATACGTACATATTTCCGCTTCCCATTCCCTTGCGAGAGAAAAGAAAGGAACGAAAGTAACAATGTATCAAAGGAGACAAACTTAAATCTTATTTTTACAAAGAAGTTGTAGATCATTAAATTATAATATAAACTCCTTCTATATTCTTAGTCAGTAACATATAGTGTGTAAAACCCAACAAGCTTCTCAAATCGTTCTCGTTCAAAATTGCCCAGCGAGACAGCGAGAAGTTAAAGCTGACGTCTCGAGTTATCAAACTCCTTTGTGCAACATGCTCCAGCGAACCAAAAACAAAAATCAATAGTGTAAAAACTTAATACTTCTCTTTAATACTACAAGAAGTTTCCCGTTTTCCGAACATTTGCGGACATCACGAACCACATCTGCTAAAATTATGTTAGTTTCACAAGCAGCGGCATGAAGACGCGTTCGAACCGAGGCAACGACAAACTGAAACGAAACGAAGAACAACAAAGGAGCAAAGAAAAGAAGAAAAAAGAAAAAGAAATGATGAGGAAAAAGAAACGGAAGAAACGAGTTTCCGTTATCGATCGATGCAACAGCAGGCCTGCATGAGAGAGAGGAATGGGACGTGAAGTTTCTGCAGTTAGCTCGCGTAAATTATGCTGGATGTAAATGAAGGAAAAAGCGAAGGGTATCGCCAGGGCGAAGAACCGCCTAACCAGAAGCTATAATTTCCGCTTAAGAAGACTCATGGCTCCATGTGCGTGCAAAAATCTTCCATCTATCGGAGTTAAAGGCGTATTTACACTTCTACGTTTCAGACGTGCGTCATAGATGATTTATTCACGGTGAACGTCAAAAGTGAAAACTGTATTCAGGCCTCAGTTCAATATTGAAATTCGTTTCATAAGTTTTCAAACTATGGACGATTGAAATTGTTGACACGATTAATTAGTCGATAGAACTGTGTGATATCCGAACGGTTGTTTCCTTGTTGTCAAACTTGTTAAGTTTAGACTTTTCGCTGTTGCTTTACTATGAATGAAGCATTCGTTCCATTCATCAAGAATATCGACTGTTCAGTCTGAATTAAATGCAGATGAAAATAATCTTTGCATCTATCACTGTTGTTTTCACTTCCTGTTTTAAAGATGTAGAGTCTATACTTGTCTTTAGAATTATTCGAGGAAGAAGGGTCAGGTGGTAGCTAGCCGGTTTGATGTGGACTCGGGGTTAAAGGAAAGAGATCGACATGGCTGAGACGAAATAAGAAACGTCGATAGAACGGGAGTGTGAAGGCATGATAGAGGGGCGAAATAGAATAAAAGATGAACGAGTGTGCAAATTTGAAGGCGATCGCCGGCGTCAGGTGCTCCATGGATATATACAATTCTCATGAACGAGGCTGGTTTGAATTCTACAGCGGTAGAGAAGCAGTAGCACAGCAGTTGCAGCCAGCATTGCTGGAGAAAGAGAGATACGGGGCCTCGGTTGGCTAGGTTGCAGCTGTGGCTGCTCCAACTGTCGAGTGGATCAACCGTTCTCCTGGTGTAATAACGAGCAGAGGGAGGAAACGCGAAACCGGGTCACGATGCCCTCAGAAATTAAACGTAACGACCGCTGTAAAGGCGTAAGACGCGAATGATTACACGCTGGAATTAATTCACGTCGAAGAATCGACGTGCTTGATAAGAACGTGTCGAGGAAGTTTCATCGATGAATACCTTGTAACGAACTCGCTTACAGTTTTAGCTTAGCGGTAAGAAGGAGTTGCCTATGGCTGCTTTAAAGTACCCTTGCTAGGGTGGTTGCTTCTAATCCTGGCAAAGGGTGTTTCCTTCTTTCCTTCCTTTATCTTGCTTTTTTGGAGGAGAGTGGGATTTACAAACGAGACGATTCTTTTGGTCATTATTCAAGAAGAAGATTTCTTGCGTGAGTTTTTTGATGTATATAAATATAATAAATATTAAAAATATTAATGTATATAATATAAAAGTATTGTGATAATATTAGAGGTTGCTTGGTTTTTTATGATTATTTATTCGGTTGCTAGCTTAAAAATGTCTCTTGGTATAAAAAATAGTAAGAGATGAGTTTGAATCTTGAGAGATTGAAATAAATGTAATATAATTCACTAATTACTTGATTTTACGAGAGTACATTGCGTAGAAGTAGAATGTTTAAAATATACATGGACGACGCTGGAAAACTTTCCAGGAATAAGCTGAGTGACAAACTTAATTATCTTATACCATGGCACGTTTTAAATTATTTATAATGTGTTTAAATTATGAAGAACTTCCAGGAACCGTCTTCCTGCGACATTGGTAGAAAGAAATCCGAAGCTCAGTCAAAACTCATCAACCAAAACTTGAACATTGATTAATGCAAAGTCGGGAACGAAGAAAGAAATAGCGTCTCCGCTGGTAAACCCGTTAAAGTGTAAGAACTCGCATATAACGGCGGACAGAGGCAAAAAGAGAACCCGTTTAAGCGGTGTTCTCTTAGTAGATAAAGAACGGGCCGGATCCCGGAAGTTTGAGAAAAGTTTCCCGGTTACAGATTTGTAATATTGTTTTCAAATTGAAAATTAAATCCTAATTTTTCTTCCTCTGGAATTAACTTATTTTCCATGCCGCGACTCGCTTCCCCGAAGCGGTGGAAACGAACGAAAGAAACAATTTCACAGAAACGGGAACTTTTCCTAGTTCGCTTTTCCCTCTTTCACTTTTAATTTTTTCCGCTCGAATTTCAACGGGCCAACGAAAGTGCTTCAATTTTTGTTTTCCAAACTTCTCGTTTCGTAGCCCAGCGAACAAAGCCCGGCTAATATCTGAAACGCAATCCGTAGAAAGGGAAAACGACCTCGGTTATCGTAACTTCGACAAAAAAAAGTCGACCTTCCTTTATCTTCTTTTTACCCAGGATTTTTCTTCTTCTCTTTTTTCACTTTTTTCTCGTTTTTTTTTTTTTTTTTTTTTTTTTTGAAATTTGCAACGAACGTGAGCGTTTGTGTAACCAGATGCAAGTAGTCGCGTAATCTTTGACGATATCACGAAATTCCGGCACGAGTTTCGAAGTTATCTCGGGTACGTACTGACGTTCGGCGACGCTATCACGTTTACCACCACTGAATGCTAATCTAATTCGTGAATATTCGTGAATAAGGAAAAGCGTTGCCGTAAATGCGGCATACTTAGGAGTTACGACATGACGCGATTGTGCAACTCGCTCGTGATGGATTTACCGGGAACGACGAACCGCACAGAGTGGTCGTTGTGAGCAAAGTAGAATCGTCGGACAAAGGTAGCTTTGTTAGAACCTAGGGATAACCTAGATTTATTCAATTGCTTCGATTCGAAATTCAATGACAACACTGCTTTCATTCAGACTTGGAAACCAAGTGGAGATAAACGACGATACAGTGAAGTGGAGATACTAAACAGTGCCTTGATATATGGCCATGTCGCTTTGCTTTTGATTATTAAACTTTATAGAAATTATTTTGTCGCGCGTTGTTACAAATGTGTTTTTAAAACTATCAGTTGGGTGAAAAATTTTAACGATGATTTTCTTACGAGTATTATTCTCTTTAAAATTAAAACATAGAGCTATTTTCTAACGAAACTGAAACTTCATCTTGTTCTATGACCATTATTCTTCTCGCTGATAGTCATAATATCTGAAGACAGTTTTTCGCATCTCTTAAACAATTAACATTTTTAAACTGAGTGTTACTCTTAAATGAAATGAGAAAAGAAATAGCATAAACCCTGATTATTCCGCAACAGCGTACAAACATCATAATTGAACGAGTTATCAAGCACTGAAACAAAACTCGAGTGTCGTACTTGTTCCAGCGGTAGTAAGACGATGATCGGTGATTTCATTTAGATTCACCGAAGAATCGTTTCCACGGTTCCATAACATTAGCATAGAAACAACCGGACCGCTTTAGCACACTATCCAAGTCTTCTTGCGCGACAACTTTCGCGGAAGTTTCGCCGCGATGTCATTTCAGTCCCTCTTTCTCCAAGATTCCACGATCGTTCCAAAGGATACGTTAATGGGAAGACATTACCAGCCACTATAAGAAGTTTCTCCGTGTCTTTATACTTACACCCGTTCTTTTTTTTTTCTTCTTCTACTGTTTTTACAGCAAACGTTGTATGTCACGGGTAAATAGACGGAGAGTGTGCCAGTAATAAAAAGTAGATATAACTACTGTCCCATCGTAATTCGTAGGGCAATAGAAGCCGCGTGAGCTAACTCTCGTTAACTCACCCTAATCGCTGTGGTTTATAGGAGAGAACCATTTATTATTACGTCTTAACGCCTTCGATGAGCTATAACAACGTCTTCGTAAGTGTAACATGATTTTCCAGGGTGATGGATTCGATGGAGCAATAGTTATGGAGTATGGGAGGCGAGTTGAGAAACAATAATGTATTGTAGTAATATCGTATATGGTGTGATAGAACTTGGGGCGAGATGAATGAAAGAGGATGCTTTTTATGGACAATTGACTATATATATATAAAATTGTATATTATATTGTATTATATTATATATTATATAATGTTATGATAATATATAAGGAGATTTCAATTCGAATATCGTAGGATTCAGAATAATATGTTTCCAAAATCTTTGTGTCCTACAATCCAAAGATTACAAAATAGTTTCATTAAATAATAGTTAACTTTGTTAAAATGAATTCTATAATTAAATTCTAACATTCTAACTACAGGACATAAAACTTTCCTGTGGCACGCGTTCAAATACTCACTAATTAACGTGGAACTATTTGTACTATCAAACTTTCAAATAATTTTGCGCATACCATAAACAGAACAACATATCCTTAACTTCCACTCTCGTGCAATATCATCCTGCAACAAAATAGCATTCCAAAAGAAACCAGTGTCGCAAATAGCTTACGGATATTTATGCGATTATTCCTTATCCACTAATTCTTCTCGCAACTTGGTCAGCGATTTCGAGAAGCCACGCCGGAAGTTGCAACGGTGGACTCGCGCGGGACGAACAAGTTCGGCGAGGTTTCGTGATAAAAAGTTTCGATTTCCGAGGCAGCGCGAGCTTTCTCATCGTCGAGCGGAATTTACGGAGCGGAACGAGTATCGACAAGTAGAGGCTGGTATCAGAGCATAACTGAATTTCCGTATAAGCATAGAGAAAAGAAGCAAACGAGAGAAGGGCTGCGGATTTCGGCCGCGGTCAGAACATGAAGAGTAGCGAGCGCCGTGATACAAGATGAAAGTAATTAAATAAAGGCTGCCGATAGTATACTAGCGAAAGGGACAAAGGCACGTGAAAAAGTAAAAAAGGAACTTTCGCTCTTGAAATGCTTAATCGCAAAAAACCTTCAAATTTCCGACGTATTTTAAGTGTAGTGTATCGATAAAAGTTATTTTACTTGGCGCGGGATAAAGTGGAATATTTATCTCGTGATTATTTATGATAAAGTTATTCAAATAATTTATTATTGAAATAATTTTCTCGTCCTTCTTTCTTTCTCTTGCTGTATCTAAAGAAAATACGCGATATATTCTCTCAATCTCTGTTATTATACTATAGATTAATGGTGTCTCCTAATATACAAAAGTTGGTTATCCTATGCAAAAATTCAAAATTGAAGTTTAAGTTGTTGAAGTTCCTATGGCTCAAAAAATTCTACCTTATTACAATTTGTTCTTACAAGAAAAAATTGTTGCTGTAAAGATGATACATTGCGTACTAAAAAATGTTGGCTAGAAACACCCTGTTACAGGAGGGAAATAAACTAATATCGCGTGGGGTTGGCCGCAGGAATTATTCCGCGGCCAAGTTTTCATATTAGCGTTACAAAACGCGAGCAATTCGCAACAGAAGTCACGGCAGGCTGTGCTCGCGCGTTTGTTTCGCCGACGAGTGCTTTTACGAGAGCTCTGCGCGGATTCGCACACAGACCTTGCTAAAAGTCGCCACGAAAGATCGTTCCTCCGACTATTCGCCAACAAACTTCGTCTTTCGTCATCCCGCTTCTGCTTTAACCTTATTTTCCAACGCGAAACCATGCTATTAAAGCGTGCCACCCTTCGAATAATCGACCCCCACTTTTACGTTTTCAAGGAGGATTGAAGCAAGGAGGAAGAAGAATAATATCGTGGATGTAAAATCTTGTCACGATGCATTTCGAGTAGACGGGAATTTATGGCATTGATATAACTTGGTTTGATTTAGTTAAATCTAATTTTGTTTGTAACAATTGTAATAATTTGTAATACTTCTGCTTGCCAATATTTTGGGAAGGAAGAGGTGCGTAGATTGAGAATTTCTGAATGATTAATTGACTTCACACGTTGAAATGAACGTTATAGCACAGAGTATTTGTTATGTAGAATAACAAATAGAAAGTTTCTCAATCCCTATTTATACTCAGATATTATATCTTCAATTTTTAATTTCTATATACGAAGAAATTACAAATTAATTAATATGTTCGTTACGCGCTAAAAAATATTTGTATGAAAATCGTGGAAACAAAAAGACCAGACGTCTAAAAGTTTCGGACAGAAATCCTCTGCTTCCTAAAATCTAGCAACTTGAAAAGTAAAATTCAACAACTCCAAACGTTCAATATTCAAAGAAGCTTTCACAAACAAATTGACACGGTAACAGGCAATAAATATTTCAATATACTTTCATACTTATCCTCCCCTACAACTTAAGCCCAATTTTATTCAAACAACATTCCCCCAGAGTCGTAACCTCCCTCTTTAAAAGAAATTCCCTAAGCTTCCTAAATAACTGAATTGATAAAGTAGCTACCGCGTAACAAACGACGCACCCTATCTCTTTTTCCTCTTTTTAACCTGCTTTATCCACGCAATCTCATTTGCTCGGTATGAAAATACTCGCGACGTTCCTTATACTATGGATACATACGTATATTGCGAATATATCGAGGCCAGTAACCTGTCACAACCCATTCCGTTCGTTTCACGCGCAATTAACTTTCCATCGTGTCAGTCGTGGTGAATCGGCTGCTTTTCAGCCCTCCGATGCTCAACTCGAAAACGAACGGAAGGGGTTGATGCGTAAACACTGATGCGTTACATCGCGCAGGTCGCGCAGCCACACAATTTTTCATTTCACCCGATTCTATCACGCGTCAAGTAGAACGAGAAATATTCCCGCGACTTTGCGTTATTGCACAAGCAAAATTCAATGGCGGTCGTATATCGTCGGCTGACAGGTCGTTGCTCGTCCCATCATGCTAAATGCGCCATTTTAAGGAGGCATCTCTGACACGGCCAATTTTGTTCCGTATAATAAATCACTTTGACATCTGTTAATAATGAAAATAAATAAATACCGACAATCAAAAATGCAAAGTCGTGAACGTTTAAAAAGATATGGAGTAAAGTAAGAATATAGATGGTGAAATATTTAGAAATAGGCAGGCTAGAATGTCTTGGCATTATACGCTCGAAGTATAAAAAGTCACGGCCAAATGATGTTGCAATGTCAGTCAGGAATGTATCCATTGATTTTCAAGCGAATTTTTCCCAAAAACGAAGCCTTCGATTTTATGCAATAACAATTTTATCGCTTCTAACTTCCGGCTTACTTTAACCCGTAGAAATTATCAGTAAAAGGTCGGTGCTAAAAATTTTCTAAAAATAATTTACAGACAAAAAAGTAAACTGAAAGTAACCGTGGTAATCTCTCGGAAAACGTTTCACGACCATCGTCGTATTTAAAGGGACACCGTCGAAGCTCACTGAAACACGAAATAAAAAGAAAGAATTCTTCATCGAATCGATGAAAACGAACGGAGTATTTTGGCTTTCTTCGCGGCGCGTCTTAGTTGTAACAAATGAACGCGCTGGCTGAAGGATCGATGCCGCAATTTCAATAAAGCTCGAACGAAGAACGCTTTAAATCCTGGAAAAAGTACTAACGACCGGGAACCGTTCCAGCAAGATTGCGTTTCAGAGGTGAATCGATGCGATCCTTGACAGTTCCACTCGCGAGTGTAGATACGCGCGGTAAATGAGATCCATCAGGTGTAACGTTCGAGCGTAAAACTCTCTCTCACACGTGTCGCGTTCACGACGGCTGAGATAAGACTCCTCCTCGAGATCGTCGCGTGCTCCAGTCCGTCTGTTTCCTTGGGTAATGGCTGACGAGACACTAAACGTGTTCTAAAGTGAACAAACGAGTGAGGTGTGAACTGGATCGGCTTGGTTGCTTTCTTCGAACGGATTTCTTCAAGTTCTTTGTATCAGGAGATAGAGGATTTTGTTTGTTACAAAAATACTGACTTCGTCTTACGAACCGTTGAATCACCGACATCTAGTGAATGCTACTACTACAGTGATATGTTTACTAATATTTCTGTATTTTTTATATAATTTTTTGTTGACGCATTTGACCCTAGTAGACGTAGAATTTTTTAATGTGTTGTTGTTTCTTTAGATATCTAATTGAAAAAAAGAAAGTGAAAGATCGCTTAATTTTCTTAAGCATATAATTTAAATTAAATTACAAACAATTAAGAATACAATTATAATAATTGTAAAAAAATAAGCGATTATGTAGAAACGAAATCCTCGAAAATTGAAAGCGGAAGATAATCGAAATAACCCTTTGTAATCCTAGACAGAGACGTACGAAGCATACCGGGAAGCAACGAAGTACCGTGTTATAAATTGCAATCTGAAATACTAAATTATCCTCATTCTGTGAAGACGCTTCATTTTGACAATTCCATTATCGACGTGTGCTATAAGTAAAGTCGGGTTGAAACTCTAATCAGTGGACTCGATTAAAGGAGAAAACGTGAGAAGCAGTTTTTTACGTGATTCGATCAATCCTGCAAATAACGGAGACCGAAATTAGGTGAGATATTACTTTCCCTTCAAACGAATCACTTCCGTTCCCCTTACGTTGTCGTTTTTATATCCCGATAAATGAACAGAAACAGATCACCTCGTCTACCAACGTTCTGGTATATAGCAACATTTTTGTCCACAGTATCGACGAATTGTTCTAAAACTATGCACATGTATGTATTTAGTATCGACGAATAAAATTCAGCGGTTGAGGAAAGTGAAGGTAATCTTTTTCCGGTGCACACGTTCGATCGGAGATGCATTACTTATGGCACATTTAACTCGTCGAATAGCTACACCACCTTCCTTATTGAAGTTTTATTCCGGATAATCGGTATCCGTAGGGATCGACCTTTTCTCTCATAAATTTCATCGCCTTTCGATTTCGTTAAGCGAAATCCATTGTTTTTCCGATAATATTCCGATGATAGATATTTGTAAAGAAGCTTTATTTGTGAAGGAAATTAGTTTATACGAACGCTATTTCTGTCATTCTATAATTTTATATACAGCGGCTCATGCAAGCGTATTGAACAAATTATACATTTTATTTGTAAATTGAAATTTTCATGAATATAATTATATCGACGAAATTCAGAACGAATCTGAAAATGTATATAGAAACTACAATCGTGCATAGTTCAATATTTCGGTAAATATAGAATATTTCACAATTTATCGCAAATGTAGGATATTAAACATTGAGTAATTTCGAAATGACGAATAATTGTTGAACCGTTGAGAACTTCTAATTTCGATTCATTTCATATAATGCGCTACCGTAGAATTTTCAATATCTTAATGAAATGAACGCGAGACATTTGACAAAGAGAATGGAGACAAGAGTTCGCAAATAATATTTCCAGATGTTCTAAATATAACTGTCGCACACAGCTGCACTGTAATGAACAATTTGCTCCTTAATCGTTACTATCATCAGTTTATTCGCTAATCCATGGTTGCTGGCCATTGTTATCGTAGCGTGCCCATTAACATATACTACATACCAAGAGGAACGATATAAACGATTAGTATAAGTTCATAATAGATGGAAAATTGGACTCTACCTATTGGATCTACCTATAATACAGGCTTAAATTTAAACTTTATTTAATTAAACGTTAATTTAATGAGAGCTCTGTTTCTCATATTTCTTTCACGGTCTTCAATTATAAACAAACTTCGTACGTAGCTACCAAACCAGTCACGATTTCTTTAACTGTATAATTAAATTCTGAACTTGGACATCGTTGAACCTTCATTTAATCATCTGATTTGTAAGCATTTGAAGATTACCTTATTCAACGAAACAAACAAGAGAAAATATTAGCCTCGGTCGATCAGAGATCCCGTTCAGCGAACGTCTCATGCAGGCGTAGGTAATTTATTCCGCCTTGGGACAAAACATTGTCGACTTAACAATCCAGTGTGGCACGTTGAATTAATCGCCGCGTCAAACGCATTTCACATTTAAACACGTAATCGCTATTAACCGTGATTTCACGTTTTTAATAATTAACGTTTGTCGCAGTAGGATGTTCGCAAGCTAATCGATGTAGCATCGAGTTTTTAAAAAATCAAAACAAACTTGTCCTCGGAGGAAATCTTTCTCGAAGATAAATCAACCGTTGTTTTAAGAGGGCGAGAACATTATTTAAGATTTTATTCACAGATGCTCATTGAAATCTTTCTACCCATTCTCTTACTGCCATCGTGCCGCCACTACCGCCTCCTTCTTTTGCCAAGATGTTTTTGTTACGTTTACTTCTGACACTGGAAAGGAGGATAAATTATAACGCAAGAAAAATTAATTATACCGTGTTACGTTTTAACTGACGTCCGCTAATGTTTGATTGCAACGGACCGATGATCGTATATATGTAGATGACAAAGAGAAACTATGTGGCTTTAATTATTTCGAAGCGTGTTTACAGCTCTTCTGTGCCCTTCCATTTGAAATATCGTATAATGTTGCGTCTTCTTTGAAGAAAGATAGATATTACATACGTATAAGAAACGTTGGTCAAGGCTAAAAAGTAGACAATTTTCTATAAATTTGGAATAAGTGGAATGAAACAAAAACACTGCTGTTTGTTATTGCTCAGTTCGTACGTGCGAAAAATGAAACAGATTACACGAACAATATGTCGAGGGGAGTCGCTTTCAACTAAATCTCTCAGTTATATTCCCATGACCTTTGCATTAAAATTCTTTTTATCAAAGGGCGAGTAATCTAAAAAGGATTTTCTATTTTGCCAGATTCTATGTGTATCTTCCATCCTTGACCCCAGATTTTTATACTGAACACAGCAATTTTTATGCTGTCTAAAAGCTTACGACATGCATGAGTACAAAGGTGGGAGAATATTGTAAAGAAATAAAAAAGTTTACAAATACACAACAGAACAACGTTCTGTCACTCTACAATGTTTTCACTCTAACTAGAATTTAACCCAATTATTTCGAGGTCATTTAAACTTGAATTCAAGGTCGCGCCAAAGACATTTTCACTTAAAAAAAAGAAAAAAAAAGGAAAAGAAATTCTATTAATCCTATTAATTCACAAATTAAAAAACTTTATCAATATAAAGGTTAACAAGATGTTTAGTGTTAAATAATTACATTAACATAGGAGGATTTTAAATAAAAGACATCGAAAAATAATATCCCATCATAAAGTACTTCACATAGAATCAAATTTACATCGCAGAAAAAACACGCAACAAAATTCAAAAGATCCTTGGACATATATGTTGGTCGAAAAAATAATTGTCCTGGGGCGGTGCAAAGGGACAAAATTTCCAGTTCGATGGAGACTTCTTCGCAAAAAAACCATGTCTTGTATCAGTTCTTGACACACGTGGCATAAATTCGTCAGCACGGAAATACAGCCACAATGCGAGGCAACAACAAAGTATCGGGAACTCAGAACGTTCGAATATGTGAAATTTTCATCGAACTCCGTGACTGGAACGTCGGGGTGCAGAGATCGAACGAACCATTCAACGAACAATTCGTTTCTCACTTGCAACGCACCGACCTCCGCTTTCGCGCAATAGACTATTTCGCGACGAATCTATGCAACGCTCGAACAACTTCGAATTTTATCGGCGCATCCTAGGTAGGTGTGCGTGAGTATACGAAACAGGGAGCATAGATATATGTAGTTCGAAGAGAATTAAAAGAGAATGATATAAGAAGAATGTTGATGGAAAAAAAGTCATTCAAAACGCCTTCAGCAAAATGAATTTCACGTGGAAATACACCGCAGTCTCTGACGCGGCCACCGATCCTTCTTATATTTGCTCATGTTTACACTCGCCGAAGCAACAATCCGATATTACCTCGTCGAATGCCAACCTGGATTGTACGTTATTAAATAAGCGTTTCAAGAATGATTTCGTTGCGAAACATTTTTTGTTTCTTTTTTTTTTTTGTGATGAATCGGTTTGATTGCGAGTTTGAATATTATTTAGAGAATTATACGATTGAACTCCGTACGATCAAGTTCAATGTAGATGGCGTTAAGAAGGAATTTGAGAAAAGTTTGATGCTTTGATATTTTTAACAGTACAATTACTTGAGAGGTTCTTTAAGTCAGTTGAATATTAAATTGCAAGATGAATACCTGATTTTTACTCTAATTTAATGTTGCTAGTTAAAGAGAGTTTACGATCGAATTTTTATTTCTACGTCGATTCCCTCGACAAATCTTAGCTGCGTTTATTAAATAGCTCGTTCCCAAACAAGTAGCGCGGCAGTTTCCTCGCGGTAACATCGTTCGCGCTAGCAAATTCTTGAACCGATTTTGCGAGGTAATGGATTCCGTCAAACGCAGGCAGTTGCTGGATACAAAATAGACCGATAATTTTGTTGGACGCGTTCAATCATCGAAATACAATTGAAAATTCAACTCGGCTAAGAAAATTTAATTACACCACGCACCGAATGGGTAATCTTTTCCACATTAAAAACGAGCGAATCAAACGTGAAGGAAAGAAGAGGGAGAGAGAGAAAAGCGAATGGAACGAAACCGATCAGAAGAGAAGAAGGAAGAGAGAAGGAGAAAAAGGAAAAAGACGAAAAAGAAGAAAATGGGCTACGATGATCCATTTAATTTCACATGGGACACGATAAAAACACTGTTTGATAGGATGGGAAAGTTAACCCATCGTTCCGTCCTCCTTCGTCTGGGTCTCTACGTTCGGCTACGTTTTCAGATAGAATCCGAATCCTGACATTTGCATCCGGCATTTTACGTCTTGTTTTGCATAAAACAGCCGACAGTATCAGGCTTTCCTCAATCCAGATAATGGATTCTCTGCTCTCCGCCCTTCTTTCCAGCGAATTTAACGCGGCCCTCCATTGTCCCCACAGGGTCTGGTGTGCCGACGGTGGCTCGTAAAATGCTAATTTGCGGCGGCTACCCGCACGAATGGATCAGATCGGTTAGCACGAGTGGATAAAAATCGTTGGAATACCAATCGAGGAAATCCTTGAAAACGCTCCCGGCCTGCTACCAGCTTTGCTTCGATCGATTTCCCCTTTTGGTCCGTGTACAAATCACGTTCCCGTGCGGTACACAGGTGCGCCTGCGAAAGGTATAAACTCTCTCCATCCCTTTTTCAACTGTATCACACTTTCTCTCGGTTATTTCTCTTCCTCTTCTTTCGTGTTGCACTTGTTCGCGCCATTTACAAGCATGTTGCGAATCGGCACGGTCCCCGTGTACGATATATTCCAAACAACACGCTGGATTGACATTAGATATCAGCTAGGCTGGTCACGCAACTAATCGTGGTCATGGTGCTACGAACCTGCTGGAAAGTAAATTTTAATCATGGCACGAGCCTCTTGTTTCCCGGTTGCGAATGCACTTGGAACTACAGATTCATTTTTCGTTAAGTATCTGATTCTGTCGTAGATCATTTTACCGCACTGCAGTTGACGTAGCAGTTCTGTCAAAATTTTCTTTCCCACTACGAATTGTCGTTCTGAAGCTTCTCGTTCTGTCAGAGAGTCTTTAATAATTCGGCAACGGAATTTACGATAGGTCTAGGTATTCCCCGCACCGTTTTGCTGCCTATCACATCCTCGCGATATTCCCAAGGTTGCGTTTAACCCTTTCGTACTGTATATACGGAAAGCGCAAAGCTCTATTCTATATATCAGCTATATTGGTGTATTATACTCTACCATGTAATATGCGTTATTGACATTGGTGGCACGATCAATGCTCGTTGCTTTGTGAAACGTGACAAGAACAAGCCAGGAAGTTGCCACCTATCAATGACGAAATATCCGATAATTCTCTATTCAAGATACAAGAAAGAAAATTGTGATATTTTGATTTAAATGTTAATTACGATGGTTGGTAGTGAAAGGCTTAACTTTACCTCACTGCTATTCGCTTAACGTCTTACGAAAAGAAAAACATAACAATAGCCAACCGTTTTGTGAAGAGTCGACTCATGCTAAAGAATAAATAAAGATGAAGCTATATTTTCTCACTATACTTCCATTGATCCTATCACCGAGGCTGGTATCAAAGGTTACCAGTATTAACGGCTGTTCCAGGATTATTACAAGCCTTCGTTGCTCTATCTAATTATCGACTTGTTATCCAGCCATATCCCGTAGGGAATAGCAAGAAAATAAAGATGAGGCTGTAGGTACAATATCCTGGGTACACGGTATTACAAGAAACCTATATCCTTCCTCTTTCTGCTTTTCTCCTTTCCGATCCTGGTTACTCAATAAAAGAGTTTATCGAGGCATCATTTAGAAGATAAAATAGAAAAGCTCGATTCTCCTCTTCCGTGACGTCACACCGTTAACTCAATATCGTTCGTCGATTGGAGGCTCAGCCAGGCTTCGTGAAACAAAGTGGAAAGGTTGAGGACGAAGGAACAGGAAGGGAACGCAGCGAAGCATATTTTATAGCAATCAAAAGTTCTTCGGTAAAATCTCCCCGATCGTAAACGATGTAACGACGCGGCCTCGAAAATTTATTGCAGATTAGTTTGGTACATGCGCAAACTGTACGCTCGAGTAGGAGTTAAAATCCATTACAACGGCCAGTGTGTACAACGCACGCACAATCCGGGACCAACACGCACTGTCCGCGATACAAAATGATCGAAAACGTTCGTCGTTATCCTCTATACAGGGTGTCTACTTTGAAAGACGAGAAAATATCTATCGATTTCTTCTTTAGTTTTGTTCTTCTGTTTCATTAAGAACGTCTAACAAAGAAACGCTTCATTGAATTAGAAGAGTATGTGTAAGTACTTTTTGTAGCCACTGTATTTATCAATTACATATATCACTGCAAATCACTGAAAAATTTTAATTTATATATTATATATATATAACTATGAATTTACCATTTGTTCTCCATTAACACCGCTGTAGCGACATATATAGAATATTACGTATAATGCTGGATTTGTAATAAAGCGTGAAGATGGCCTTGTATGATAGTACGAACTATAGATACGTACGTGTCGCTTCTTTGGATAAGTTTCCATTATTTATCGTAATAATAAATTTTCCTTCGTGTCCATAATAATCGAAAATGAATCTTGGAATGATGAACAGAATGAATAAATACGATAAAGCTCGGTTGCAAACATACAGTGGTTAAAACTTCGAGACAAAGGAAACGTTTGTAGATGTATAATTGGTGCAGTGATGAAAATATATCTCATTCTTTTTTATTATTATTCGTTGATAACTGTCATCTTAATAGAATCTGGATTTTTACTTATTTGCAATTATTTTGAGATAAAATTTAAAGCCAGTTTTAAAGATGTAACATTACATAGAACTAATAAAAGAATACAGAAATAAATTTACCTTTTGCCTTTCGTAATGTGAAATCGTTCAAAGATATATAAGATTATGTAAAACTCGAAGTAACGAAGCAACAGGTTCATGCAAGATAGCGAAACGCCTTGGCTAGAAATAACGAAGAAAAATATTGAATTGTTTCTCTACCACTTTATTAGCGTAACGCTCGTTTCGAGACACCCTCTACATGCATAAACGGACAAAGGCACCATCGTCGAAAAAGGGACATTGTTAGGACACGGTTGTTGGAACGTCGTGACTAAATACCATTTCCAATTCGATCCCCTTGTTCCTTTTGTTTCTCCGACCGTGTATCGTGTTTCCAATTTACAACTAAAATCCCTCTCACTCCGTCCTTTGCCTTCGTTCTCGACCAACTCGATCAAACCAAAAGAACCCTCTTCACAAAAAAAGAGGAAAAACGAAGGAGACAGAAAACAGAACCACAAATAATAAAAGTGACAAGAAACGAGACAGGAACACCCAAAAACGCGACAGAGAAGTTCTATTTCCCCAAATTCCCGAATCGAGCGAGTACATTGAACTCTGTTTCATTTGGGATTGCTGTTTGACGCTATAAAGTTAAGAATAGATGCTTCCTTATGAATCACTCAAAATCCAATATCATTTATGTTTATACAAGAATAACTCATTAAGCGACAGGTTATTCATAAGCCATACGTTCTCTCGAATGCAAAGTTTCATGGTTGATTTATGAGATTTTTTTACTCTTCCATTGATTCAGAAATCTTTATGAAACTAAGTCTTGTACGTCAGTTCGAAAAGTGGCATCGAAATCATTCATCAAATTTTTGCGTACAAGCTTATTTTATACATTATACAAGACAAAATTTACTGACTCGGCTACAGCAGTTCAGCAATTACAGTTGAATTTCCTAACTCTTTCAACATCGTCAACTTCGACGTTCGGTATTCTGGTATTTTAAGTTCTACTCCAACTCTTATTCTCAAACTACACGAGTTACCTCTTACTCTATGCTGAGAATCAGATAAAATGATACGAAGAACGCAACAAACGACCTGAGAAATGGTAAAAACTCTGATTTCTGTGGGGGTTAAGGTGCAAGCGCGTAGCAATGAACGCCGGCAAACGGTGTTTGCAAGGCAGATTACACGCACCTAGTGTCGGTCGTCCGCGGCGCGGGCCTCCTCGTAAATATTCATTTAATCTGATCTAATCTATACGAACATATTCTGCGCCTCGTGTAATTGTCGGCGAGATTGCAAATCGATATCTAAATGGGCTGGTCTGCCCCTCCAGATATTGTACTTTACCGGACGGCTATTGGACGAGCGTGTTCCTCCTGCTGTGGCCACCCTTCCGAGGCGTCCTTTGCTACCAAGTAACTACCAACTTACGTGGCCCCTGTATCTAACTACCATGTCGCCCCAACTTTTGATAGCTTGTGTGTGTTTTCCAATCGACTGGCAAATCAACCCGTTGAATAACACGATTCTACCCTTTTCTGCCTGCCGCCCCTATCTCGATTAAGCGGGTTTGTTACGGTGTTTGTCCGAGTTCGCGTCTCAAGGTGTTGATTGACGGTGTCTGAGGGAAGCTATGGGTAAGCATGACTTGGAAAACTCGTAATCGATGGTATTCAGTTTGTGGAAATCTTGGTTTGATGAGGTTTGGTGGATTGCGGTTGGTGAAAGAGGTATTGTATAGGGAATGCCGCGGTGGATGAGGTATATGTACAGAAAGATATAGGTTCGGGTTGTGCGTTGAGGATTAATTGTTTTTGGGGTAAAGTGGGTATTACATGGTCTGTATAAGCATAGACCCTGTGACGGGAGCAGAAATGTTTCTTACTAAGGTTTCTAGTTATAAGATCTTTTGGGGCTTGAGAAATTACGATATACCTATTAAAGCAGCCAATGAAACGCAAATTTATTTTCCCCTAGAGTATCACAAAAACCATTAAATGCAGATAATGTTTCAGATAACGTTACAGTCTTTTATCCACCGCCTATCAATTTTCGACAAGTTGACACGCCCAAAACGCGGATTCTCCCGTTTCACAACGAGCGACGTATAAACGCATTTTCGTTTCGCTATTTGATAGTGTCGCGTTACAAGTACCTGCAACAGTTCATTAAAGCCTTTTTTACTTATTCGCCACGAGCAAGTAATAAAAAACGTATTATTTGCGGGGAAGAACGGTCATGACGAAGAAAAATAAACACTCGTTACGCGTGCACGAGGCGCCGTAAATCCCGACGCTCAATTTCATTCAATATTTACATCGTCGAAATGAAGCAAAACGACGACGCGAGGGAGCGTCAAAAAAAAAAAAAAAAAAACAACCGCGGGAAAAGAAATATTCACCGCTTGGGCACGAAAATGCGGAAAAGGTGAAAAACAACGGGACGACGAGACAATTAATCTCGCGGCGTTACTTCGAGCGAACCCAGAAGCGCCTATAGGCCGTTTCAAAGAGCACGAAATTAAACTTCCGCGGACGTGTTCCACGACCGTGAAAAATAACGCCCGTCGGCCGAAACATTTGCATCCGCTTGGCATTTGCGTCGGATTTTCAACGAACGAAAAGCTAGGATATTAATATTTTTTGTAATATTTGTGGTACACGCGAGACAACCGACAAAATTAGTTAAATTATTTCGTCTTAATAATTATCGATTGTGTATCGTGGTATACGCGTCATGTTTCGCGAGGGAGACTACTGCGATAGTGAATATGAAATGCACCCCGTGTTATGTTGTAAATTATGGTAGTGCGTTACGTGGAGAAACAAAATTGGCTCGACGCGTGCATGTAAATTTAGCTACGTTTCAGGTGTTTCGTGGGTTGCAATGATCTTGG
This sequence comes from Bombus fervidus, assembly GCF_041682495.2. NCBI lineage: Eukaryota > Metazoa > Arthropoda > Insecta > Hymenoptera > Apidae > Bombus > Bombus fervidus. The sequence goes on from NC_091517.1 coordinate 17,073,789, forward strand.
GGTTGCTGCTGGGGTTTGAGAGATTCGTTTGTGATACTAGTTGCAGAAATGCAACTTTCGAACTATTCCTTCGTAACAGGCGGAAGATATTAATTTAATTTGTTAGTTTACTTTGTGGAGTAATTATGGAGATATACAGAATTTCAAATTGTATGAAAATCTGTTATTTCATATTCATATATGAATTTCGTTGTATTATATTCTCATACAATATCATGTTACAGTATAGTTATTTAGTACGCTAATGCAGCGCTTGAAAAATGCATAATTATCTTATTCGAACACGAAGAGAATACTGAGTGTATCGAAATAATTAAAAAAAATTACTGCAGGTATTCTCCACGCATCAATAACTGATAAGTATCATCATTGCGATACCTCGCGTATTGTGCGTAATTTTGATGAATAAACGAAAACTTTCATTTTCCATTGCCCTGTATTTTACACAAACGAGCAGCATCAGTCAGGATCATAAAAAATTCGGAAAATGAAATGAGCAACGATCAAAATTCGACCAAAGGGAATTTCGTCCAGGTAAATTTATCACTTTCGATATTTCGATATTTCGCGTATATCGGGCGCGGTGTGGTGTTTTGATGTGGTTCGAACGTTATTACTCGTCGCACTGTTTATCAACCGTCACTGCGTTAATCGATTATCACATAGTTGCCCTCAACCCGATGAAATCGAAACGACGAATCGTGCAGAGTTACTTTCGACGTTTAACACACCTTTATTTTTCCACGGTCGCTCTACAATTTCTGTTTGTAGTACGACACTGCAGACGGTATCACTGCCAAATGATATTCAAGTTCGAATCTCGAACGACAAACGTTGGAATACTCTGTTTTATACCAACTAAATTAATCGGCGACCTGTAAATTAATTACAGCTTGGCCAACAGTACGATACTTTGTTAATTAGTTATCTTCCGTGGAGCAGAAAACGCGATCGTTGATTTGTACAGGGCGAATACGATCAAAGTTCTTGCGGAAACGTTTCTGTGATACCACTTGGTGGTTCGTAATGGTTCGTGCAAACGAAGAGATGTTTAAATCTATCGCGTGCGTCCGCTAAATGCGTTGCGTGTAATTTAACAATGAGAAACGAATGAAAAACGACCATGAAATTTTCTTGAAAACACTTAGGTAATGAACTTGAAATTATTTAGAAACGACCTTGAGATACCTAAAAAATTCCTTAATATAATCGTTACCTTGAAGAACAAAGCTTGAAAGAACTTTAAGATCAGACGATTTCATTTTGTAAAAATACAGAATATTAAAATTATTCATAGACATTTTTATCAATTTGTGTTATATTCCAGATTGTTCCAGAAAAATTAAAAAGTTCTTCCTGATTGCAACTTTTCAACGAGTTGCTTCGACAGAAACAATTACAGAGAACATTGTTAAATCAAATAAAATGATTTTACACCTACCTTGCTTTGCCTACCGTTGATTAATCGTTTGTATCGAGACTTCAGTAACTGTTGACGAGAAACTCGATTCTTTTTCAAGTTGCTTTGAAATAAATCGCATTGGGAACAGACTCTCTATCGATCGAGACGCGATTTCATTCTTGTCTGCTCTTTAGTTATCGGGTTTAATCAATGAACAGGATTAAAGATGCACGACTGCACTGAGAAAACTTCAGATGTAACGATTCGAATCGTGCTAATTTTTGTTGTTATATCCTAAATTGCGGTCGATGATAAACACTTCGTGGAATCTTTCTGGTTAAAAGAAAAGGAACGGAGAGTTGAAATTGAATTAAAATGCTTCAGCAGAATATTAATTTTTCCAATTCCAGTGAACTGATATAGACACTCTTTGTGTTCTTTTCATGAATATAAAAGCGTCATACCTTCTTAAATTCATTACAATTTGCAAACTATACAGACAACAGCGTATACTCGTGTAACAATTTTTCTCTACTTCTACAGTAAAATATTATCTCGTATGTATACAAATATAAACGTTAACGAAAGCGTCAGATTAAAATTATTCGCAGGCAAATAGTAATATTTCATTTAGATACCAACAAAAAGTTTCGCATAATTCTCTTGCTTGAATAAGAACGTTCTTCCAACTGATAACAATGTACTCATTCCGATCTACATACAATGGGAGCACTATTTTTATCATATCGTGCATCTTCTATCATATTATATCGTTCTTTCGTAACAATTTCTTCTAATCAAATTAACATTCGATACTATTGAAGTACTTTGTTCTAAATCGTAAATATGCGAACAAATTCAAATGTAATCCAAATTGTCTTAATTACCACCTACGGCTATAACAATTAATAACTAAAATACCTTTAGACAATATGAAATGTAATATCTCCAGGTCTGTGACAGCAGTTAATTAGACCAAAATCTTCAGGGATTTCAATGCATAAGAACTGAAGCAAACAGGGCGATTCTCGACCATCTTTTACATACTATTACCTCCCAGCCATATTCGTAATCTCTCCATTCAAAGCTGACGCCTGCAATTACCAAGTTCCCCGGCACTCGAACAATTACAATTTATAAATTTGTCTTTATTCAGCATGAATCGGTTTCCCTTTCGCTGTCGTTCTCGTAGCAAATCCTGCGCCTGCGAGATGTTGCGAGAAACAACCTTGTTCGAGGCCAGATAAGCGAACCTTGAGCGACAAAACGCGCGTTCATTTCGATGCATCAGGCTGGTAGTACATGACCCCAGGCAATGAGCATTTTGACTTGTTACAAAGACGGGCCAACAAAATTGGCTTCTATCCACGAGCAACGTCGTCGTCATCGGCGTGGGTCTCAGTTCGCTGATGAGACTCGCGCGTCGTTCCTGTGAACTACCAAGCCCCTTTCCACCGATGCCAACGCGTCGAATTCCCGTGAACCGAGTACCCGCAAAGACAAGCTTTCCGGAATGAAAGCGACGCCGCACCGATGTGTGCAGGCTTTCAAATATCGCGTACCAGAGCCCGAAACCAAAGCGAGATGTCGCGGCAAACTGTGCAACGCGACCACCCGTTCCCGTCTCTTCTGTAATAATAATGCCAACGGGAGCAGTTGCCGTGAGATATTTCGGATGTAAATCGTTCAAGTTCCCGCGACGATAGCGAACGACGACGCGTATACCACCGCCGTTTCCGCTGGAAATACTTCTACTTTTATTACTACCGTGCACTCGCTAGCGTTCAGTAATATCATCGCGTTTTGTCAGAAATAAAACGCGCAATGTAATAGTAATGGGGAAGTTATGATTTCGGTCATGAGGCGGCTGATGGAGATATGGTGAAATTGGTATTTCGACTTGAAGAATAACTATAATTGATTTGATATTATAGTTATTCATATTACAGTTCAGCGATACAGTTATTGGTCGAGGTAGGGAAATTGATTATATCTTTGGAAATCACAGTCTATCCATTCTAAGAAATAGAAAAATCTATATGACTTCCATTGTCTTTGTGTTTTTAACTTGTTATAACGTTTTATATAAACAGATTGCTAACTGTGATCAGAGGTTAATAAACAGACTTCTTGAAGAGTTGATTCTTATAACAGTGACGGTTAATTGATTTAATTGATTTATCTAGGTCATTTCTTCCTGGATGGCTCTGATTGCGAATTCATTCGACGAAGTTACCTTTAATTAACTATTTAAAATAAAGAACGAAGAATAACTTGGTTCGTTTGAGTAAAGTTGCACCTCTCAGATCAGATAAATAGATAAGGAGCTTTCTCCCCGTAAAGATAAAATTTCAAATAATTGTGTAATCAACTTTGTTTAAAAATCAATTCAATCAGGTCAGTACAAGACTTAGCACCGGCATGCTTACGTTTAATCGGACTCATGCCAAATTAAGTCTGGATCGCGCGAATTCGTGGAAAAGTACAACTGGAAAAAAGCAAGCGAACGTAGGACGACCGTTTGCATAGCGTAAACAGCGATAATACGATTAGATATGGAAACTATCGGGACGTTTATTTGATCGGGGCAGCCAACAAAAAGTCGAACGTGTGACAGCTGTTTAAACATGACACGCTGTTAACCTGCGCCCAAGTGCAAACTAGAAATCTAGAAGTTCCCTTGTCGCGTGGAAATCGTGAGCTGTATCTACAATGGCCAGTTATCATTCGTGTTATCTGTGATGTGACGTTGTTCCGAACCATTAACGCGAAGTGTCCAGATACATCTGCTAGCTCTTTTTATCTCTTTTAATAACGAAAACGAAATATATTAGGTTTCATTAGAAAGTTCAGTCGCTTTTCTGTTCTTTTAATACGTTTTAACAACCAGGTTAATTCCTGGCTATTTTTCATTAGTTAAATTGAAATTGCTCGGTAGCGTAAAATTAAAAACCTCAATCATGCCGACGGTGGAACATTCGATTTGCATTCTCCGCTCTCATTTTGTATCCGAAGTGCATCGAATGCAAATTCCTCCGCATACAACACATTCTCCTCTCTACAGATTATCCGTGCACAACGATAACAACAATAAAGGAGCCACCAAGGTCCATGATAAATCACACGGTATTGTTTCGCTACAGCTTCCTATTTGAAAAGACAAAAAAAAAACCTATCGTTATATCAACGTCCGACTCTAAGGCCGTGCAAAATCTGCACAATTTTACGGTAATGGATTTGCGAATCACGTAGCCGATCATTTCTCTAATGCATTCGATACCAGTAGCCAATACACATACCTAACTTGTATCGTTAACCTCGATTCCAGGCTTTTAGAAGAACCTCTCTTACTCATTCTCTCTCTCTCTCTCTCTCTCTCTCTCTCTCTCTCTCTTTCTTTCCCTTTCAATTCGTATATTCTCGATGTAAAGCGACGATATTTTTTCAACGTTCGTTCCTTCAAAATCTGCGTATTAAATAAAACTGAAATATCTGTTCGTTACCTGATATTAGAACGAAACAACCAGTCAATTTGTACTTTTGTTCTCATCTTTTTGTATAAAAATTATTTGAATTTATAACGGTACATTTATTTAAGCTTTCGGCGATATTTCACGAAAAATACGAACGAACGCTTTTTCTTCTTTCATTACGTATTTTTTCGAGAGATTTGTCCGTGCATTCTGAGAGAGGGGCAGTTAACCACTAGTATTTTAGCATTAATTTTAGCGGACATCGATTTTCACGTGTATGATGTTTTTTTTTAGGGAGTTCCATAGAAAGCTCACCAGTTAAAATTGAAACAATATTCATACCTGACAGAGCTTTCGAATGCCTCGTGAAACTGGAATATTTTACTCATACGACTTATTAATTTTAATTAAAACCATCTTTCCCTCTCCCCCTTTATTTTTACATTTCAGTAGGAATCCATTCGGAAGTTCGAACCCAAATGCCGTATTGATTTTTTTGCCACACAGCAATGTTAAAACGCAATTAAAATATGTCATTGTTAGTGACTATTAACACGAATAATTGTCTCGTATTACATCGTTCGACGGTCTTTTTGTGTATGTATGATAACATTTTATCATCTGCGACAGTTTAAATTCATACAATATTTAATTCCGCGCGACAACCTGGCCTGAATTAAAACGCGTTGTCGTCGCTCAACTATTATCGATAAATGACACGCATTATTTCATCGAAAGTAATTCTTTCACGTGCAGGACATCGATTTAACAATGCTTCCGTTTAAACAGTACCCGGTATTTGTTTCACCGATCATCAAGTGCAAATACAATTAAAACACAAAGTTATCGACGAATATATAGGTTAATATCAATGAACACTTCGTATGCTACTCGAAACTCAAAAGGAGCATTCGTTACTATTTCAAGCAGCTATCGTTACTCGTACTCCTGCAGCACTTACGTTTTCCCAAGTTTTATTTTACGCAATTTCACGGCGAGTAAAAACGTATCGTAGCCAATCGATAAATAACACGCGTTATGCCATTTGGAAAGACTTTTATGAAAATCGGCAATTTATTGCCGTCAGAGAAATGTTTGTTGTTTGAAGCACGCGGCAGAAAAGAATTTAATTAACTTGCGCAGTTTCCAATAAATGATTTGTAGCACGATTTATGATTTGTTTCAACGGGTAGAAAATTACCTTGTAATTATCATTTCAGTGAGTTTTTCATTTTTCATTTCATTTCCAATTCCAGTTCGTAAATCCTTTCACGTTGCATTTACAGTTTAATTATTACTATGTACAGGATGTTCACGTAAAGCGCCATTTCGCAACCACGCGTCGTTTAAATCTCCCGCGATATTTATTTTTCCGAACGCCGAGTGACAAACGCAATCAGGACACGTTACCATCGGTAAACCAGTAATATCAACAAATACATCGTGTTATCTTATTCGAAGTAACGCAATTTACCACGTCTATCTAGCAATGTCAATTACTGAAGCGTCGCGTCAATCCTCGCCAAGAATAACAACGCGTCTCTGTGCATCAAGTGCGACTTACCGCGTTACATCGAATCACCTGCGCTTGTATCGATTGAAATTTTTTAACTTTTTGACGAAAAATATTCTTCGTGACGATTGAGAGTCAGAGATTCTATATTTGGTAAATTGTTTGTAGGGATGATAGGACAACCGAAACGTGTTCGTCTATGCGTATTGTTGTATCCTATTAAATGTCAGATCAACTCGGCAGAATTTGATGCCCGACTACAAAGGATCTAGGTCAGCGAAGTCACTTGTTCTTCGCAGAGAGGTTCGAGAGTATCGTACTTTACGAAGATTATACAAAGGCAGAATTCCTGTCGATGAATGATCATCCGTCTAATATATGCTCGATGTGAATGCGAAGCCTAACGAGATTCGTTTATTGAATGTATCGAGTTGCACAGTGAAATCCTCGGCGAATCGTCTTATCGATTATGATGACTCTTTTATACCCCTTATTATCCGTTTATACGGTTTTTTTCTGAAGCAATACGATTAATACGAATATTAAATAGAATTAAGGCCGATTTATCAAGAAATACTTTGAAACTATTCGACGTGTTCGCAAAAGCCACAGCACGATACTCAACAAGGCCAGACATCTTTAGGTATGCTGTCTGATCCCTGGAATGACCTACCTGGAAATTCCTGGAAGGAATTCGCTCGTAGAAAAAAGAATTAACGAGAAATAGCAAACCGTTAAGACATTCTTCGCTTTTGCAGCCGATATTACGTTTAAAACACTTTTTTTTTTAAGAATGCTTTTTCTTATTATTCGATGAATTTCAACTCATAAACATTTATTTGCAGTTTTAATGAAACTGCAGAACTCAGTAATATTTAGAAAATTTAATATCGCAAAACGTTTTCACAAACCTAAATATGTTGATAACTTGGAAACATTCCACTCTATTTATAGGCGTTCCGAAATTACTACATTTGAAATAATAACTCTAACTCTATCTCGTACATAAGTGATTATGTATTATACCAAAGTTAAACAATTCGGTCGATTCGACATACTTACGACTTGTCAGAAAAATAAGCCTCCACTTCAGATTGCCATCATGTTAACAAGAAGCCAATAGGCATTCAATTATTCACGATTCCACCTGTTATTTCACAAAGTCAAACCTGTCCTTATCATTGATACTCGCGTAACCCTGAACAGGTCAGATCTATTTGACTATAGTCGAAATATCGAACACGAGATTACCAGAATGGTTATGGCGCGTGTGCGTCTTCCAGAATATGGCGAATAAAATGGCTATATCGGTAAGAACATGGTGGCGTAGCGCCCTTCAGGATACCAATCTCGCGACCCTTTATCACGACCAAGTATCACCGTAACGATTTATTGCGCCGTAGGGCTCTGTTTAAGATAAACAGATCTAGAGATCGCGTGCTTGATGACGGTCCAATAAAACGGCAATCCCTAGCTCAGCTGAATCAGTTACAAAGTTCGTTTTTAACTTGGAACGACGAAACGACACGCGAGCCCAGGCTTAATAGCTTTCGCGGATTGTGTACACTCGCATATTTTCAAATTTCTACGACGGATCTATTATTTAAACTTGAACTTCGGTAATAACTTCCTGTGAAATCGCGTCTGCTTTAGAATTAAACGGTTAGCGTAATTTTTTAAAAATATATTTCATTGAAATTTTGTAGCTTTCGAATTAAAAAGTATCAAACGTTTGGTCTCCAGTTAAGAAGACAATTTTAGTATTAGAGTTTCAACGAATTCGACAAAATTAAATATAAATAATATTGTTTTATTAAAAAATACTCTGCATATAGAATTATCTTTCCGTGTAGTTGACCTCTATTTCGTTTTCATCTAACAATACAAAAGGATTTCACAGTGAACTTCAATAATATAGCAGAAGAATCCAATTTCCTGCAAAATGTTCCGATCACATATATATCTGCATTGTACGCTGATAGGACAACGGGATCGATCTAAATGATCCAGCATGTCAGAGATCACAGCGGCATATCGACACATTTGTAGAGTCTTTCCTGCGTCGATCGACAGACCGAACGAGTCGATTATCAACGACTTCCAAAGAATCTCAAACAAGAATAAGAAGGTTTCGTTGTCCGTCAGAATCTTTCCGAGGGTAATGCCGATCTTTCTCTCATCGTGAATGGATCATTAATCATTCAGCTTGCTAATGGTCATCGAGACTAGGTCGAAGCAACGCGGTGCATGAACTCCTCCTGCAGGAGCAGGATACCGTAGAGATGCGCGCGCGTATCGCAAAGAGTAGATCGCAAAAGGCTCCTTTCAAGGAGACCTCCCGATTCTTCTACGAACGAGCACGCAAGGGGTGGTGGACGCCGGTTAACTCTATCCTTTGATCGAATTCCACCACACGGAAACAGCAGAGATAGGAAAGCGTTATCGTACGTGCCACCGAAAAGGTGGATAAGGATGATAAAGACGCTGAAACCTAATCGCACACGACGATGAGTAGCGTCGAGGATATTCTGTGGCATCGTGTATACGTATACACACGACCCAAAAGAAAGCCGATGAAGCATTCTGTGCAGGATAAGGCACATAGAGAGTACGGATCGAAGGAAGGAAACCGGAAGGAACGAAGCGGTCTATGTGTGTCGTTGGTGTTCGCGTTTATTGGTAACAGATAGGCTGATGCGTCGGATCATTAGGGAAAGGGCGAACCTTTTAAATAGACGAAAAGTTGCCAAGGTGTGTATTGTGCTTGGAGCTGGCAAGATTCGGGCTGGCATGCTTCGAACACGAAGAAAAAGCTCGAGGAGGCAGGGGAACGACGGAGAAAACAGGTCGGGCAAGTGCGCGTGCGATCGAGCAAGGGTGGATGGCGAACTTTTTTGTTCTGTTGATAGGGGATGAAAAATGAAGAGTCACGGAGAGGTCGATTAGAAACAAGAATATGAATCGGCCACCCCCTCGATCGTCAATATTCATAGGACGTAGCCAGGGCGTTGTTACTTAGGCACCTAGGCTATTTAGGAAAGAAAAGGTGGCCGCGAAATGAGGGGATGATGCCACGCCGCTTCCCTTCGGACGGGAGCCAAGGTATTCTCCATTCATCGATAAAACGTTTAACGACCTGGAAGTCGAGAGTCTGCAAGATTCGCGAATCGACACGCTCGAATAATTAGAGAGAGAGATAATTAGAAGAGGTTAGTAAAAAAAAAAGCTGTATCCGAGAGGCTTGGACGGAGAACAATGGATCTTTGGTAATTAAACGGCGAGCTTTCTGTTCGCCGTTTCTTCGATTAAATACGATGATACGAAAATGGAAGAAAGATGGAGAGCTATTGACTCGTGCGACCGTACGGGATATGTCGTAAAGGTCGCATATAAATTGAAAACCACGATCGATTCGGAAACTTTGAGGGAGAAAATCACCGGGAATAATTGGAACAGACTCGCTAAATGATAACCCGGTCAACGTTATCGTTGGGAATCCGCTCGAACTGCAATTAACACTTTCCAATTGCCCATTCGAATGTGCATTATGCCGAAATCAACGAATTCGTAGCTTCTCACCGACTCGTTCATGCGAATAATTCGATTCGGTTTGTTTGCGCTTGCAGACCGACGAGCTCGAACATCCTAATTTTATAACAGCTAGCAAGTTCGTGTCATTATTCTAGGCGAATATCCACGAAGTAGCGCAGCGAACCGCGTTTCCTTCCGTATTTCATATTCTTGCTGAATTTCTCAAACTGTTAGGCGATATTGGAATAACGTAAGAGGAATTTTTACACGTGCATAGGTCTGAAATGAAAGTCGTTTGTCCCGGTTATATGGTTTCTGTAAACTTATACACGGCATCATGTTACCGAAAGTATACTCATTCGGGAGTAATTCAATTACCCAGTGAAGTAGACGCTCGGGTAATTCAAATTTGTGAAAATGGAAATTGATATCGGAGGGGCGAAGTAAAGAACCTTAATGACGATTATATCTAAAAAAGCTGCTGTTATTTCTTTCGTCTAAGAATTTTAATAACGGTATTATACACACTACGTTTTATTCCCAGAAGTATGTTCTAAAATTGAAGATAACCACTTACATCTTAGCATCTAAAAAATATTTGTCAATGTTATGTCAGTTTCTATCTTCGTACGTAATTTCATACGTGATTACTAATACGTTCAATTATTCGTGTTAATTCTAAATATTATGTTTGAAGATATTACGGAAAAAGATCAAACTATAAATGAAGCAATTTTACGACTAATCAATATAGCAAAGTAATCAGCTAACTAGATTTATTACAAATGAAATTAGTTGAAACGCAACCGCAACAACTTCTTTCCTACCATCATACCTGGAACTCGTTTTTCATCATAAAACAAAGGGATCTAAAACACAGAGGAAAATTCCAGTGCCCTTATTGTCGGGAAACTTTTCGACGACACCTACTGCAGGCAGAACGTCCTTCCTTGTAAAGTTGCCAGTTTTTGTCGACTGGCTACGTTTCACGTTGAAACTTACGGAAGCCACGAGCAAGTCGCGGACTGATGAATTATTGTACATTAGCGGAGAACGTCGCTTTGTCCGGGAATAGTAGCGTACAAAGTTAAAGACTCTGCGAATTTTGTATTCCAGGAGGTAGAATTGTTGCGAAAAATAACAGGTCACGAAATTATGAATGGCCGGTTGAGCTCACTGAATAAACGAACGAGCCTTGAAATTTACAAGTTTCCGCCACTATCGCGCGCGCTATTGTCACCGGGTGTTTCGAATTTTCGCCGATTCATCGAAATAAGTCGATCCTGTGATTCAATTGCCGCCAACGTAATAAATATCGGTGATGAAATTTTCGAAGGGAAATTAATTTTATCTCGATGAAAGCGAGAAATTATTAGCGAGCGTGAAAATTTTCTAAAGTAAAATTAATGCCGATTCGACCGGACGATGGTGAAGAATTGTCAATGGCCAAAGAAATTTTTAAAGCGATATTAATATCCATCCAGAATCGTCGGAGAACGAAAAATTGTCAGTAGCCAAAGAAATTTTCAAAGCAAAATTAATTTCACCCGACCCATTCTCGACGTTCGAAGCGAAAAATCGCTTGGCCACGGAATCGAGTTGTGAGTAATGCGTTTCGCGTATAAAATCCGTGCCAATTTTCGACCGGATTTCCTAGAGGAGCTGTATGGAAAGCTGAATAGCTGACGCGCGTTGATTGCATGCCTTATAACTGTAAGAAAGGATACATCGTTCACACGGATACGCACTTACCCTTCCGCAGTGAGTTACGTTCTCTCACGAATAAACAACTATACTCGCAGAGATTTCTCAACGGGTCCCTTGCGCTCTCTGTGTCCGCCTCGTATAAATCGTCGAGTAACATTCTTCGTCTCTGCCTGCCGCACCATCTAACTTATTCCTGCATGCTTGCGGTGTACAGTTTGATGTAAACGATCAAACATTCACGGGATGAAATGAAGGCAAACGAGCTCGCCGTTCTGCTATTATATACATAAACGTATATAGGTTTGTTTCTTATTTGAATATGCAATGGAGTTGGTAGCGATAATACTGATATTGCCTGTCGATGAATATTGATAGTTCGAACAGTGGATGCTTGATTTTCGATAACGATATTTGTAGATACAGGAAAGAAATAGGACGTAAGTCGTGTTAGGTGTAATATATCAATGGAAATGGACTCGGCTATTCAGAAAGTGCAATGTCATTCGTCTTTGTAACAAGTATAGTATCCGATAACGTCGAGATTCGATAGTATTAAGAAATCAACGACAAAGATGGAGTATCTATTCTTAGATACTTATCAATGTCTGCATATTACATTATATAATTATTGGTGAAACACATAGAATTTTTGTATTGATAAAGATACAGATTTTTCTCAAAGACATTGCCAGGTGAAATTTCACTAAGGTTGTCAATAATCTAATTAGCCTACCGAAGATTCAGGTTCATAGATGGAAATACAATTTTTGTATGACAGGACAGGTAATCAAATGCGTGAAATTGATAACCATAGGACGTTTTTGAATTTTCTCATTAGATCGTCGATAAGATACGATGGAGACATCGTATCGGTCAATATTAGGATACCAGCATAGGTCGACTGATATTGCGGCATCTGAAACTATGTATCTCCCCTAGTTATCAAACGTTTGAAGATTTAGTGGCTTCAGAGGGGTTATCGCTTCTAATCGCGAACACACTTTAAGGTTCGTCGATGCGGTGAACGTTACGCCAGATTCACCAAACGTCCTTGAATTCAATATCGTTGGAAATGTTACATCTGTATGTAACCAATGGATCAATCGATGTGAAGCTGGAGTGAGCAACGTGTGTGAATTTAGTATGGATTTACCACTCGTAATCGGTGGATTTGATAACGTCACGTGTAAAGCAGTCTGTAGATGTGGAACATCTTTGGTTTCAATGACGTTAGAAGTACTAAATCTAAAACGATTCACAGCTACTAGGATTACGTCTGATTTTATAGCATTTCGAATATTATCGCCAGATGGATAATTTTGATATTATCCACGACCGCTAAAAAAATTCGCTCGATAATAAAATTGTAATTATCAGAAACGACCGTCCACGACTCGCTTAACACACACACACACACACACATATATATATACATACACACATATGGTCGAACAGGAAATCACAGTTGATTGCAGCCGCACGAAAGAGAAACGGCGTTCTCCGGAAACGAGCGATAAGAAACTGGTTCCTTCACCTCTGATCCTACCGATTTACCGTCAAAGAGTTTATTTCTTCCAACTCGGCGACGGATCTATCGCACTTCCTTAATTGTATCGGTAGGATCAGAAAGGACGAAGAGAAGAGCGAGAACACGCTCGAGGCTTACCAAGGAAACGCGGCAGCTCGCGGATATTTTTCCACCAACGCGGCAAGTTCATTTTCAGCTGGGTCACGTGCTTGCCTCGAATGGCGGGCAAAGAAAGGAAAATCCCGAGCCTCGGGGCTCGTAAAATTTCGTGCGGTCCCAGCCAGCTGCTGGTAGATTAAACGCTTTTTATCCGAAAGTAATCCAGTATGCAGAATCGAATTAAAATTGTCCTCTCTTGGATATCATTTACGGTCCCGTTGAGGTTTTTCCAGTTTTCGATGCTGCGATATTTCGCGAAAATTGCGGAGAACTTTATTCCATGAACCTTTCTCGTGTGAATGCCCCTGTGACCTCACTGCTACTGTCATTTGTTTCTAAAGGTAGAAGATGGCTGTGACTTTGTGTTACTTTTCTTAAATTCGATGATCGATATACGTATATTTTTACAAATCATATAAGATTTCGTTTTATTTTTATTCCTGTTAATTATAGTAGCTGCATCGACGAGAAAGAAGAATATCTATCTTGAATATACAATACGAATATCGAATTATTTTCTCCTTTGAGAGTGAATATGAAGATAAACGTAACGAATATCTGTACTTTGTGGAATTTCAACGCAAAAAATTTGTTCAACGGTATAACGCTAACTGACTTAATACAAAGCACGCATATAGGTATAATCAGTGTCTACATTAAATGATGATTCAAGCGATATATTCTTTCCAAATAAATATCTACAAACTACATACTAACAGCGTTTTTCATTCAAATGAAGTTTACGATTTTTCATTTGCATAGACTCGAATATAACATTCTAAAATTCCAAATAATTATAACTATATTTTATCCTTCATTCTGCATAAATTTATGTGCAGACATTTTTAATATACCTACCTAGCAGCTCATTAGAGAAAATACATTATGTTTCTCGTAAATATAATAAACCATTTGTACGAACTAAATTACTTAATCAACGTAAAAACAAGGATATACAGAATTCAGTTAAAAATTCTATTTAAGAGTCTACTACAACTCTGTAAAAATTCTTGTAGACCAGCTACACTAAACTAATGTTCTTTCGCGGTGTTAATCTCCGCTAAAAGGAACTATAACGCCGCTCAATTACCGTTCAAGAGAATGTTTTCAGGCTGGTGTAAGATACTTAAACATGTTCAAAGACTTTCGGAAATTTCACCAACCCGTTTCCGGCTCCTCGCGAGTCTCGTCTTTCGTGTTAGAGCAGAAGTTAATCTAAAAAGCGAAGAAGCAGACGTTCCGCCGCGCCGGCCAATACAAGTTGTCGTGTTCTTTCGAGAGACACGAGAGAGCTTAAAAACGGCAGCCAAATACTCGTATATCTTGACCGTGCAGACGGTTAAAAATATTCTCAACCCGAGTAAAAATACAAGCCCCTTACACGCTACAGTGGTTGAGCAGGTTTATTGACAATGCTGTTGTCTTCTACAACGAATACGAACGCAATATATTCCTGTAATAAAATATAACAGCGGAAGCTTGCCTGAATCAGGATTAAATCATATGAATAATTGCAACAACGTGAAAAGTTCCGTTTGTGTGATATTTCGATCGCGATAAATCAAATATTTAACTTGACGATTGTTAAATCAATAGATGAATAATTCTGATAAAACGATTACTAAACGTAGACATTCTGTTTCCTTCAATGTAATACATATTTCAGCATATGAAAAAATATCTGTATATTTTTCAAATTAATTAATGTTACGATTTGTTGATTTCCCAATAAGACGATAAATGCTACTTTCGTTTATTAGCTTGTCAACATACACGTTTCTCACTCATACACGGTGCTACTATAAATCAATCAAAGTTTGTGGACGCATACACGTGGTCCAGTTACTGAAATCACTCCGTATATAATTATTTCCTACCATAAGTTATTGTTCGTAATAGCAGCACTCAAGCAACAAACGAAAAAATGGAGTAACGAAGAGGAAAAACTGTATAAGAACCAGATTCCTCGTAAGAATTAGACAGGTATTTCGCGTGGTATCGTGACCGAAGCAATTTGCATCGTAATGAAAGTCAATTACAGCGCGTTCCATAAATCACGAACGCGTACACGCTACTGGTCGTCGCCGACTTTTGTGTGTATCGTTCGGTACTTGTGGATTTTGGAGAATTTCGCGGTCCCGTCGCGCTGGAACCGCGCAACTTCCACTCCAACTAGCGCGCACAACGTCGAATACGCGTGGCGAATATTCCAGTCTATCCAAATTTATTTCCATAAACGGTGTAAGTCGTTCGAGCTGCTCGATCGTGACCGTCTGTCGGTTTCAAAGAGAACTTGGCGGTTCGAGAAGTTTTATTGGGGATGGTGTTCAGTATCTGGACAAAAGAGAGACAAAGTTTCCTAATCCGCGAGGATCCGCGAGAAAGTTTAACCGTTTTTTGCCTCCCGTTGCACGATTACTTTGCATTCATTTCCGTTGATTACGGGAACTTATTTGCTTGCAGCCAGAGAGAATGAAAAGAGAAGAAGCTTCGTATACTTTGTTTGCTGGTTTATCGCTGAAACAATACTTTTATCTTGGTATTTTATTTGAAAACATTTCTAGATGCTTACTTTGATAATTATAACAGTGTTGGATTAAAACTTAAGGAGAAATTGAGTATTAAAATTGTAAAAGTTGTAATTTAAAACAATCTAAGAGGAAAGATAATACGAAGTAATATTATATTACAATATTACATGTAAAACAAGCGAATATGAAATCTTTGAATTATCGGTTTGTTATTTTATTCAAAGAATATTGCGTAAAGGTAAATTGCGTTACCCTTACTCACGCTTTCGTATAGCAAGTTCAAAGTTTGAAACGATGCGAAATCCAAACGCGGTGTGTCGTATTTTATCTTCGCGTCGTAAAATCTAGAAAAAGTCGACCAAAGTGTGGAAACTTTTAGTTGCTTGTTCAGTGCTTCGCGCAGCGAAAGGAAGTCATCAATGGGTTCTTTTACCTTGAGTTCGATATTCAAAAACCAGATGCCTTCAACAACTTAAGCAGTTTATCTAACGTGATTATCCTAAGTCGTATACGAACTTAACATTGAAAAACTATAGAGGAACGAAAGAACAAAAGAAAACTAAAACTCTATTTTCAGTCTGCTATAGAATCATTTCGTTTGTCATGAAGGATAGCAAGCATTAATTATTCTCCGATATTGTGTTATTATTGATAACAAAATACCTTTGATTTTCATAAAACATACGTCATCTTCATCTATGTCCTTAATTATGGTAAAAACCATTTTTTATCATTCGATATTCTTCCCCAAAAGTAAAATACACGTAGTTCCCTCTATCAGAGCTCGTTCACTAAGCTTAGAAAATAAATCCGCTATTTTTGTTACCGGAAAGCGCACGAGGGAGGCCGCTTAAGCAGATTACTCGTCTCAAAGTAATTCAAAATAAAACGAATAAACCGGCCGAGGCAAATAGCGGACGGACGATTAAATGCTTCAAGACGTTACATCACCTTTTTTCCAACTTTCAACAGGGATGAAATTAACCTTGCCCTGCTTCCCAGCGTGGAACTTTTTCTTTCGATTCATTAAAACTTCAAGGCTCGGGCATGTTGTATGATAACGCCGTGAAAAGACGATTCGGCGGATCTTCCGGCTAGAAAAGGGGAGAGAAGACCAGAAAACGGAACGAGTTGCTTTCTTTCGCTCTCTCTCTCTCTCTGTATTTTTTCTGCTTGTGTGTGTAACTGTTTGTGTGAGTGTTTTAAGCCCACCCTCCGATCTCTCCTTGTGCGCCAAATTCACGAAACAGGACGTGCGATAGCCTGGTTCGCCTGGCTCTTCGGTACTTTTTCCAGCGTAGCAAGACGATTTAATAAAGGGAGCGGAAACATCGCAGTTCTTGCAAGCTGGAACGGATTGAAGCTCGAGTGGCTTATTTCGCCACCAGCCAGACTATTTTACTCGAAATTTCCTCCTTTGCGTGTCGAGTGGCCCGTGCCTCGGCACGACAAGATATAAGCGAGGCAATTAGGCGCGTTAAGATAAACAATATCGTGATGATTTTTTATACAGGGAAAGGAGATAGAGACACGTATCCACAATTTTACTGAGGAGGGAAACGTACTTGTGTCCGATCTAAAACGTACTTTGCAACCAATACTGTTGTAAATTTGTGAACTGATATAATTGATAATATATCCAAGGTATAATATTTCACTGTAGTATCATTTAAGAAAATTGAAACATGGTCCTCATTAAACCATTCTTCTTATCATTTCGATATTTTGTAGAGAGTCTTCCCATTTCCTATACAGGGTGCGGCCTAAAGTTATATCCAAGCGTGAGTGATGTCTTATGAAAAAATAAAAAAAGAACATATAGAATAAAATCTTTTTCTTCTAAACTTAGCTTTCAAGAAATTCAAGTTTGAAAATTTGTTAAGTGTACTTGAACTTGACTAATCACCGACTGAATATGACTAAACATTATATAGGGCATTTCCTTGATGCGAAAATAATTGAAAAGTGGAGAATACAATTTTTCCATTTAAGGTATCATTTCCAAAAGATTGAATTTGTACGTGTTCAGTCGTGAATCTGCCTAGTAATCGCGTATGATAGATTTTCAAATTTATTTTTCTCGGAAATAAAGCACCTTATGAAAAAATGTTATTCTACACTTTCGATTTATTCTCACACGTAGAATGACTTCCTGCTGATTATTTAGTCCCGTCCAGTTCGAAATTAACCATGTTCGAGTATACCTGATAAATTTTCAAATTCGATTTTCTCAAAAACTAAGCTCCGGACGGAAAGATTTTATCTTACACTTAGTTCCTGTCTTTTCATGAAGAATCACCACGTGCCCTTTTATGCATAATTTTCGGCCGCAGCCTGTATAATCCAACTCATACAAATTCAATGAGCAACGATATAAATATCCCAAAATTTAAATAATATAGCGATATATAATTAAAAAAAAGATAGTTAAACTCGAATCCAACGTAAGGGAACAATAGACATCGTTCGAGTCTTATATTTCTGTCCAGTCAGAGAGATACACGAAACGCCTGTCTGCGTCGCGATAAAAGGCAACAAAAGTATTTGCAGCGATGACCGAGCAATCTGAATGGGTTCGTTGCCGGTTAACCGAATGGCCGCACGAGAACGGCGTGGCGCCGACGTTTTTTTACCAAACAATTAGACGAGAACGGTGAACACGAACGGCGAGAGCGCATTTAGGACGAGGCCTTCGCCTGACGAATCGGTTCCGCGAGGTTTCTCCTGAAAACAGACCACGTTACAGAATCGAGTCTACGATTTTTTAATTCTACTCTTTCGCCTTGCGAAAGTTTATATCTTTATTTTAGATGCAACAAAAGCAAGATACTAGCCTGTGGCGGAACTTCAAAGCAACAGAGAGTGGAAGGAGGAGAGAAAAGCAGGAAGGAAAAGTTGGATTTTTAGGTTTGTTAGCCATGGTCCATTAAAAATTAATAAATTTCAACCAACCGACACAGCAGCCCTAAAGCACCGCATGAGTGGAGAAATCTGCTTCAACTACAACTAACGAGCTAAATAAAAAGCTCTTTCGGATCGGAGATTTTCATTTCAATCTCGTTTCCTTTGTTTTCTGTATTTTTCCCATTTTCGTTTTATTTTTACCAGACTTCCAGATTCGCTATATTTTGCCAGACCTCCTATTTTTTTTTTATTTTCATCATAAAAATGGCAGAGTTGCTTCAACTCGCTCACAGCGTGCCGTTTAATTCCTAGTACTCTCGACTGTAAATAATTAGTATTGCCAGCTGGCCGAGTTGGTGAAAAATTAATTTCTTCCATCGTCCATAGTAATAATCGCGAGGTAGCTGTCATATGACCTTCCTGTGGTCGTGAGTGATATAGTTTCGAATCAAAATGGAAAATCCGAGCCGGAGACGCGAGCAACGCATTACATGTGGCAAAAGAAACTGTACGGCGTCTCAGCAGGAACAACCGCCTCGGTTTGAAAACGGCGAGAATCGTACATCTAAATCGAGTCACGGCACGTTTCTTTAAAAGCGCTGTCATTAGGCTACGTAAGCACATCAGAGACGCACACAGACTCGTTAATGATCACTCGGTCTTACCTCGAAAATCTCGATCTTCCCGTTCCTCATGGGATGGAAATCTGAAACAGATGTTGCAAATTTTAAAATTGGTTTTGTAAGACAGCAAGCTGCAGTTTTACTTATTTTACATAAAAAACGGTTTATGGTTTCGGTTTTACAGCAAGGATAGCCATAAATAGTTCTACTGACCGAATATTCAAAGATAGTAGTTAAGGTCACGGTTGTAAATTGATTTTCCAATTTTTAAAGAAACGCGCTAGTTAAATTGGTATTCAGAGAGCAATCAACTAAGCTTCTAATTATTTAACACAATATTCAACGTTGTTTATAAATAACAAAATGAAATCGATCATACGTTCCTATGTATATTCTTCTCCTTATTGATTAATTAACAATCACATTCCTTAACATTTATCATAAACTTCGTCAATTCCAATGACTGAATGTCTCCCTAGAAATCTACACAATAATAAACGTTTTCACAAATTTGAATCACTACTCTCATTAACGATCCAACTTCTAATAGTCTATTTTTTCACGTTTTCCATCATTCGATTCACCGTTAGCCGAACCATAGCAAACAGTTGCAAGAACGAAGAAAGGAACCGCACGAGCCAGAGGTTCTGGCCTGGAGGCACGAGCCACTCGAATCGCATACGCCGGCTTAATTATGGCGAACCCGTACATGTGCAGCGGTAATTATCGGATCGTAAAGTGGCACATTTATCACGCTGTACATACAGATTTACTCTCGAAGCGCAACAGAAGCGCTGAGGGGCTCGGAGAAGGAAAGGATGATTTCATAATGACGCTTTTTGTTCGGTCGACGGTTTTATGGCGTGCACGTAGCTAAACTTTGCAAACCGGAAGTTGCCGCGAACAGGGACGCGCCGGTGAACAAAGACATCGTGGGCCGTAACGAATGTTGAATGACGTGTCTCTCTCTTTTTCTCCCTTTCTCCGTTTTCCTTTTTCCTTTTCCGTGCTGTTCCCTCTCGTTTTGTTTCTTCGAGTTTCATTTTTGTATTGTGAAAACGTAAACACGAGCAGAAAAGCGATCGAGAAATAGTGGTAGAAAGAAACCAGGTTACGGTCACACCGGCTAATTACCATATAAATTATGCTTGGACAAATCTTAGACGATCCCATGGCACGATCGAGCCACTAACTGGTAATTAGAGGTTCGTTAACGTGACCCAACGCTGATGAAATCGCGAAAAAGTGAGTCATCGAGTTCTTTCATCTCTAGCATGAAAAAGTGCTGGACTACGTGTAATGCTAGGATAGTTTTACGCTACTCGCGCGGCGTGATTGCCTGACAGTTTTTAAGGTTTTACCCCAGCTTTCTTCAATTTCATTCGCCATCGGAAAAACTTGAAATTCTTCTACCACGGTTGCTCATCGCGTTCTATCGCTGTGTTTGATATTGTCGAGCTTTAGAACATTTTACCCCCCCCCCCCCCCCATGACACGGTCTAAGTCAAACTGTGTCACCTATTTCTTCTTTATAACTGTTGAGAGGCTGACATCTTTCTTGCCATTAATGTTGACTAAAAAGTAGTTGAGGTAATTTAGACGAAATTCAGAATTAACGATTGTACTATGTATAATTCGACTTTTCAAATGAAATAAATTTATACAGAATTATTCTATGTGAAAAATAAAGATTAATTTAGATTACATCTTAGATCTTAGATATTAGACTGATGCTGTCTACATCTTTTGGTAATTATTGTATATTTTTAGAAATTTTCAATTTACACGAGAAGCGTAGAATCAATAAATCCGCTTCCAGATGTTAGCAGCATAATAATAGAAAATATTACACTTTCTCCTTCTTCATATCCCTTGACAGACAATATATCCAAAGCTACCCACCAGGATTGCCCACCTAGGGTGTTACAAACTATTGTCAATGAGAGTATCAAAGAGAAAGACCAAAGCTTTCACATGTGCAGTTCAGCAAGGTCTGTCATACGATAGGTTGGGCGAGTTTTGGTACTTGACCCTCAGAAGAGCACAACAGGGGTCCTTGCCAACCTTCATATAGTTTCATATAGGGTGACCCAACATAAGTGTCATTTGTGGTTTTAGAGGCTTTCATGGCTTCGGCTGTTATAGTTAGCATTGTTTGAGGCTTCGAGGAATTACTCCTATCCGCTTTGAGGAGAGCGTTAATATTCAAGCAATATCGCAGCTTGTTGCATCTGATATTAAATAACACCATGAGATTCATCTTTATTTGACTGACACAACTTTGTCCGTAAAATATAAAGCTTCATCTGGAAGCGATAATTCGAGCGTAATACTGCTTAGAAATAAAATAAACAGATATAAAATAGTAATATTATTCATCTTTTTTGTTGTGTAACGTTCCCCAGAAATTTGGGATTTTTTGAAAAATACTCGAATGTTGCGTCACTGCAATTGAATATTTTAAAACACAGGGAAGATACATAACAATGTTTTATAATATATTCATTGTGCATGGAAGATATGATGAAACGAATGGATTCCTGCGTCCAAAATATGTGGATTCTATTTAGAAAGTAAAATGCAATTGCACCACGGAAATGCATTGTTGCAATCGCAAAAAAAAAAAAAAAAGGAAAAAGGAAAAAAGAGAGAGGATATAGGAAACTGGAGCTCCTTAAATCACCCTGTTCTTTCCATCTCTTACCGAAAAAGACACGAGACTTGCCCCAGATACTCGGCTCCCGCATGACTATTCTCTTCAACATTTTATTACATGTACTTACGTTCCCTCGTGTATCAATTTTAACGCTTTAGAATGCAGCTGCTAGGTGAGCCATATAATGTGCTGCAAGGTGTACCCTACAAATTCTAACGATGGCGACAAAATTATCTTCCAACATCTTATTCTCTGTGGAACAGATATTTCGCATACACGAGTTACATATTTTTCAAACAATTTAGAAATATAACTTCTACTATTTAACGTTGAAAAACGTAGCTCGTTAAACGTATCTAAATATTTCCAGTAATGTAGAACACGTACGTTCACATACAATATCGAATGTAAATATAATTTAATAATTATTTGCGGAGGTTGAAAAATTGTCTCAATTAATACGTACTCCAACAATGCTAGAATTCAATAACAAAATATTCTCCAATCAATTCTAAAAGCTACTTTAACAATTCAATGATGCAAACCACCCTCCGTTTTAAAAACCAAGGCTTCCAACCTGAGACAGGAGAAACGGAAAGAAGCCATTCCTTAGGTAAAGAAACCAAACAAAAATTCTCTCATTATCCCCAACATTACCACGGTAAACGACTCGCAGAAGGTGTATACCACATACAAGTTACCAAGGTAACACCATATAGGAGCCATCCATCATGGTTTTCCCGATGAAACGCGATCAGCCAGCTTGTTAAGGGTATCCTGTCCGCTAGTGGTCGCGTTAAACAAATAGGTAAACTTGGACGAAAGTTTCGGACGAAAGTGGCCGATGATTCGTCGAAAGAAAATGCTCGGATGCGAAAGTCGTTTCGTGGTAGCACGTGCGAGTAGGAGCGCTACAGATTGGAGGGTGGAGAACTTTCGGGAAAGTTCTTTTTCCAACGGGTTCGCACGGCTTGACGAACGAAAGATTCTCACCGCAGCCTCTCCGCAGTCTTGTTGTTTGCCATCCCGCGGGTCTTCTTACCAGACGATGACTTGTTTCTCACGTACACTTCATTAGGTACTCCTCCGTTGGGACATTGGACCTCTTTGGAGCTCGAGATTACTTCTTCTTGAAAACCAATTTTGCGGGCCGACAGAGGGAAGAGAAGGCGCGAATATGCGACAGAGGGAATGAAAAAGACGTTTTCCCCAATGAGACAACGGGATCTATGTTTACGTTATCTTTATGGAATCCTGTTATCGTGTAAAACAAACACCGACCAAAGATCCACAGCTAACAAAATCAGGCCTCAATCTCGTGTCTCTAATTGCGTTTATCGTGCTCTCGCGGTGCTTCTTCGTTTAGCTGTAATCAATCTTCTCATCGCAGGACCAGAAAGACCTTCGAACTGTGGATGACAATGGCTGGCGGAAATACGCTATAAGTTTCTCTATATTGTGTCGCTTCGACGTGAAAGGAGGCAATTGAAAGTTTGTAGAAACAAGCAAGCGTTCATATCATATAGATATAAATAGATATAGACATGCGAGAGTATGTAAGCGTGCAGGAGTTTACATTGTAAAAATTTTTTGTTTATTGACTGAGAAAAACACGGGTAGATTTCGTATTCACAAATGTGAAAGTTTATTAACACGAATATTAGTCCACTATGAATTTGATTCTTCAAAAAGTGATTTGATTTCCACTTAAGTTGATTTTTATTGATTTGCTTGATTTACTGGAAATTAGTGGTTTATAATGTGAGAGGCAATTTTACTTATAAAAGGGCAAAAATTGATAAATCACAAGGTTAGCTTGAGCAGAAAATTTAATCCTCGTGGTATTAGCAAATCTGAATTTCTACGAATCCTTTTAAAGATAGCGGTTGCTGTCTCTTTAAGGGTCGAAAACGCGCAGCTCGAGCTCATTTACTCCTCCAACTTCGTGTCAGACAGATCACGAAACTAATCAGGCTGGTTCTTGAATGTGAATAGAGTGGTCGAGAGCTATCAGCCAACCTTTATCTAACTTATTCACATTCTACCATCTCATGTAATTTAAAATATCATACAATTTATAATTATTGTTTTTATACAAAAATTTAATTTTAGAATCCCGTTAAAAAATTGTCGTAGGGATGAGGCGCTATGAAAGGGACAATCTTCCCTGGCATCCATTTCTTATATATTTTTTTCATAATATTATCATATGAAATATCTCTTTTACAACTACACAGTTTTGAATGGAACATTATGCGTCATGAAGGGAAACGTCACGTTAATGAAAATAGACTTATCAAGTATTACAACGATAATTCTAAACCTTAATACTATAAAACAATAGAATGTAAAACTCTGCAGATAAATCATCAATAAGTTTCGCCATCTTCATACAGCGTGACTCTTTAGCAGCTTCTTTAACTATAAAGTAACATTTTTCATAAAATTCGTGTCTTGCAAACTAATTACAAGAGAGGAAGACGCACGAGTAGTAAATATAAATACGTATATAAGAAATCTACAAATCATTTAAGTAATAAAATAGTTTCAAACCCATAGTACTTTTGATTCCCAGTCAGAGTAACAACGCTAACAGTAAAACCAACGAATTATCAGTAGCACACTTTCCTTTTAATCGTCTGAGACTAATGAAAATTAATACGAGAAAAAGAAAGTTGAAATGTTCGTCAGCGGAGCAAGATTCCTATGGCAGGAAGACTTTAATTAGTCACGCTATTTCGGGTAAGAGTGCAGCTAACTGCGTAAATGCGGAACAATTACGTTCAACGAGATCTCTTGATGAGATGATGAGCTGGAACAGCGGACACTATCTACCATAACGTCTAAATAATTTTGCGAGCGTGGATTAACGCGCGTCACACGCTCTGTATCGCGGCGACGAAAAAGAAAGGCATCAACCAACGTTTTTCTCTGCCTGTCTAACTGCAACCGTGCACGCGATCGTTGCGCAATGTTGGAAAGGTGTAAAGTTGCACACGAGTAACTTGTCGCGTCCTGTAATTTTCCTTGAATGGCGCATAAAAGGGTTGTTGAAAATGTACATAAAGCTGTGAGAATAAAGTTCGGCTTAATAAATTCGGTATTAAGAATGACTGAATGGGGTTGTAACTTGGCCACATGCAAATAAGGATTTTGCAGCTAGCCCCGATGATATTGTCTCATCGCCAGGAATTCCGATACAATTAATTCTCTAAAAGTGGTTCTTGACTCGTTGATTCAATTTTCTTAATTAAAATACGTAGCCGCTGCTAATGTTGATTTATTTTTCTATGTAATTTCTCTTGAAGAATTTCGAGTTTACAAATACCAACATATTATTTGTAATAAATACAACCTGCTAAAAGATGATATGAAAATTTCCACCTAAAACTCTTAAGTATAATATGTTAATTTGCCTAGAGCATATTTACATATTTTTATTAAAAAATATCTTCATCTTAACACTAGAGCACAACAAGTAGGTAAATTATATCAAAGAATACTAACAAGATTATTTTACTTTCCGCGCACGTAATTCTCCTACAACGTGATAATTAAATTCCCATAAAATTTCGTGTAACGTGACATAGTTTTATACAAGGCTAATTGTAAGCAAAATAAAATACTAAAGAAAGCGCACTACTTTATTCTCATTTATCACTCAATGTCTTCTTTAATTCTCTAATAGTAAATACCGTAGAAGGACCTATTGTAGTTTGTCAGGATATTTAAATTTTATTTCCACACATAATAACATTTATTCTCATACACTCATATACCCGAGTTTCTATGTATACAATGAATATGCGTTTCTATGTGCAGAGTGAATACACGAGTATTCGAACGCATGTAGACACCTTTTACGAAAATAACAATCCTGCCCCATTACAATGTTATTGAAATTCCCAAATGTTTTATGTAACATAATGTACATTTTATGTACAAAATACGGGCATAGAATTTTTCTATTGTAATAGACTCTTAAAATTGGTATCCACTGGTAATAAACAACGAAACAGCTAATACGACTGACACACGTTCTCCATTATTCAATCAAGTTGAATCAATCAACCGTCACTTACGTCCGTCCCATAGAGACTCATCGTACAAAAGACGATCGTTCTCGTTCGACCGTTTGACGTACCCGGTTTTAATTGTTCTCCTGTTTGCCCGTGCTTTCCCTCCGCTATTAACTTTCCCGCGCATTTTCTTCTTCCATCGTAAACGACCGTACCATAACATTTCGAAATTTGATCCGCCGTGCCCATTAACTCCCTAACGATTGTCCCCGACGCGACGTACGGATGAAATTTATGGCGTGGAGAGCATCGTGGAAATCGGAGTAAAATCGGCTCCGACCGCTCCAGCAATAATTCTATCCTTCGAGCTATCCCGCGACACGAAACAATGTTAACTATTATCAATTTCGATTCACGTACTGGGAATTACGAGCGATGCGATCGTTAATTGGCGGTGAATGTTAAACGGAGAGCCTGGCTCGCAACGTATATACCTGACGACAAATATGTCTTTGACAGGACAAATTTTATGCGTTTAAAGCGACGTTGTTCATATACGAGAGAGAAGGGAAATTTGACTCTGAAGTTGGAAGTTCGATCGAACTCGAGGAAGTTTGGTCTTGATCGATGGCAAACGACGTATCGTAATTCATCTTCGAGATGCACAAGGTCGAACGGTGATGGATTCTTGAACTTTCCTGACTTTTGGTTAATTGGAATTCTTCTGTAGATTCTTAAGATGGCTCGCTATGATCGATCAGGCAAATTTTCTTGACATGTGTTGACTGATAATGCTAATATTGATACGTATTCGAGAAATAATCGTATCAGGTGTAACTTTTCAACTATTGATTCCCAGTTTTTGAATAGTAATATGGACACAGAATCTTAAAGTAAAATTGTTGTATAGGAATAAGATACAGTATTCGTTATAAATTTTTACTAATTACACGAAGAAAATAATAAGCAACTATAATGGAAAGGAAACGCTATCCTTTAATCATACGAAGGCAAATAACGAAGATCTGTGAACAGATAAAATTTCAAATCAACACGTCTTTTTAATTTGTCTGAATTCTGACGTAACTGAATTTATAAATATTAACGCGTTGATGTTGCGTTTCCTAAGTTTTCTTAAACTTTGCACGTCAGTAAAGTACATAATCGTTTACAGAAGAAACAAATTGTGACCGTATTTGTACGTGAATTTCTGTATACTTCGATGTCTAATAGACGCCGCCACGATTATTAAACCAATTTGGAGAGTCATTTTCAAGTTTCATACATTCAATAAAGACGCATTGTCATAAAATACTCTTCCTCGTTTATTTTCATTACAAACGCGACGCAAATTTTCATTTGCTGTCCAATCGCCATTAATTATGCGTATCAATGCTGAAAAACACGACGGCGTTTCTACGCAACCTTCGTTTACAAGCATGATCAGTGCTGAGGCCAGGTTTGTTAGAATTCAAAGTTCGCTCGTATTATTCGGATCGTAAGAGCACATTTGACTCGCTCGTCAACGCGTATTCATCAATGAAACGGTATCGCGCACGCGGTCAATAATTAAACGCGACCGTGAGATCAACGAAAGAAAGCACAATTACCAATTGTTACCAATGTGCCGCGTTTCGCGCCACTGATTTTCCATTACGACCCAGATTCCATTTTTGTCGCTTTTTTTCCCCTCTCTTATCGAAATATCCTGGCAATTTCGACGATACTCGCATAACCTCGCATTATTTCTGTTTTCTCGCGATAAAGTGAAAAACAAAACTCGTCACGTGTGGTTAAACAATCATTAGAAATTCGAGAAAAACACGACAGACTGGCGAGGGGGAATACAATGACAGTAGGACGAGGGTTTCCTCTCTGGACAAAAGTTTCCCGATGGCGCATCAATGTTACCATGGCTACTAATCAACGAATAAAGAGAATTTCGTCGTCGTGATGGATACTGCACATTAATTAAACAACTATGCGATAACATTTTTCAGTTAGATTCTCGGCTTGAGTTTTAAAATGTTCTAAAAATGAAATTTGTATACTTTAATGATTAGACGTGAAAATAGGAAAATACCAATACCGGTTAGAATGGTTGAATCGATTCTCATGAAAGATAGGTTTTCCTATTGTGTGTTATTTTTTGATTTCATGATCCTCGAACGTTGAAAAAGATAATATAGTAAACTAATATTCAAGTGCATATTATATTTATGTACACAAATTATTGTTATAACATAGAACTAGCTGGAACGCGAAAACAGAATCGTATTGACTATATGTCTGCGCCAACTGTTTCTATTCGTTTGCACACCGAATTCAACCTTGCTATTTCTCGCGTGCAACAACAAAACGTCACGTATTACTTCTAAAAATATTTTTTAAAATATCACACATGTATTGTTATATTTTGCATGTGGGTAAGCTAGAAATTTCTAGAATACTTTCCCTTTTCCCTTTTTATCCAACAGATTTTGAAATATTTTCGACGTTCAAGTAGAGAGAGCCTCTCTTTCAACTCTTCATTTCCACATATTTATTTGATAACACTAATGACGGGTCCCCAAAGCACCGATGCAAACACGCCAAGAGGAAACTTCTGACGTTCGACTCTCCGTTTAAGTACCAACTTCACCGAGCATAACCTAAGGATGTCGAACGTTGAATCGATGTTTCCTGCATGGTAGCGAATCATTGACCCTCCTCAATTTATGCACTCCTCGTTCGTGTAACTACTAGATGGGCGTAAAGTGCTCTTAAAGATACGCGACTTCTCGTCGGAGACAGTCATTGCGCGAAAGTAGTGTTTTATGGAGTTAGGAAAAGCGAACGAAAGGTAAATTGAAAACACTCAACGTCCGTGTAAGTACCTGAGGAACTCGACCAAACGCGAGAAAACTGAAGAAAAGATTCCATGAATTCGGACTAGAATGCGGTTTTCTTCGAGCGAATCGCTATGATTCATGTTGCATTATGATTTACCATGCAATAAAGGTTCCTTCGTGAAAGATCTCGGAATACGAACAGGTCGAAGGAGAATTGAGATTGATTGTGACGTTACCCGAGTTTCTGCATGCTTTTATATCGAAACATTAACCTTTATTGTTTTACTTGTGCTATGCCTCGCTGAACGTCCGAGGAGATTCTTACAAAAGAAAATGAAAATTTACGAATGTGTACGCTAATGAATGGAACGTAACACAAAAGAACCATATGCAAAGGAACAGTGTATTCCTAGGGGTTTTGTAAAACTTATGATCGTCTTTAGGAAAAGATACTTTTAACTTGATAAAAAAGTAAATATCTTCCCTCACAATAGGTTCTCCCAAAAGACTGATCGATCACTTGGGAACATAAATATCGCGACTTATTTTTTTATCGTATCCTAAATAAATTGTAATTTTATCGGCTGTTATATGCACTTAGAAATATACATAGTGTTTTCAGAAGAAGAAATAAGGAAAATGTTATCACACACTTCTATAATAATTTATCAAAAAATAAAAATAAAAAGTCATGTATTTCACAATACTAAAATTGAAAGGAGCAAAGAAGAACGGTTCCACACACACATTTGGAGCTCCGAAAGGACGATAATCCACGGACGGTCGTTAATAGAAACGGGTCCAATTAAAGGAGAAAACTTTCCACCGACATAGTTTCGGCGTTAAGTGCGTTTTAAAATTCGACGCACGTATGCACGGCTAGGGGATACGAGAATCCTTATCGTCGAGCGTATAATAAAGGGCCGGTATTGTTCAATCCAGCCAACGGGGGAAAACAATTTTTCATTTAACTTTCCCGGCAGGGCCGTTTCAACGGGAAGATTACGCGCGTATCGCGGACGCTCAGCATCGCGTAAAAGCTTACTCGAACTTGCGAAGGGAAAACAGATCTCTCTCCTCTTTTAGCCTGCTTCGCCATGCAGGAAATGCGATGCGTCGGGGTTTGTTAGAGGGCTGTATTACTGTTACAATCTTTCGCTACTCGAATCGTAAACTCGCACGACGGTGGATGCTGTAGAAAATCAGGGTGGTTAGAGAAGAGGTGGTGCATAACGCTTTTAGTGTTTAATAAAGTTAGGAAGATCGTTCAAAAAATAAAATATCTATTTTTATTCGACATTATTGATTGACTGAATATCTACATAATCCTGAAAGAAAAAGTAAAAACGACAAGTATGATAAAATTTACCAGACGACATGCCTGCGCTTAAGAGAATCATGTCAGACTGTAAGAGAACATGAAGCTTCAAGCGTCTGAAATATTCCATAGGTTTCCAGTTAGAAAGCAACAAACAGAGGTACTATAAATTACAGCTTTCTCGATACGGTGTTATCTATATACTGTTTCCAGATTATGACATCGAACATTATTTCTAATTTGTTGTTAAGAAATTATTTTTTGCATTTACTCTCACAAATCCCTGACAACCTGAGACCAAATAGTCTGCATGTATGGATATGGACTTCAAAATCGAATACAAGATTTCTAATCATATTACGTGAAATATACACGAACGACCATACACTACAAACAAACCTTAGCGTCCCATTGATGGCAACATTGAGACTTGGACAGCAAGGATCAAAAGAGAGATATTTAACATGGAGAAGAAATGAGGAGGATTGGCTGCGTCGAAAGCTAGAGTAATAATGTGCTCGATCGTCAAATGCCGCTTTTCGATACATACGGTCGCCTATCGCGATCCGCGTAGTTATTGACGGCTCGTAAACGCGTCGAATGCTAATCGAAAATCGTGCGGAAAATGAGGGGTGTGCGCGATCGATGATTCCGGCTATCAGCGATAACTACGGGTCAACGATATACGCGCAATTATACGGTGCCGGTGTTACGCTCGTTTTCACCGATGAGTGATAAATCGCGTCCTCTGCTCGCGTTCCCTATATCCGTTACTCCGCTTCTCTATCGTCGCTTCTCCCACGCACATGAATCCAACCCAAAATTATATCTGATGGAAACGTCGACTTGCCGTTTGTTAAGCGCCATCCGATACTCCATCAAATTGCGCGTCCGATCATTCCGACCGCCGACGAAACCGTCAATCCTTTATACGGCTAAAATTTGGGAAACGGCGATCTCTTTGTACCAGAGACGAATGTTCACTGGATATTCTCAATATTTTTATTTTATGAAATGATACTCGAAGAATGGGGGACACAGGTGTTCGCTGTTCGCATTTGAGCACGTTTTTCTTATATCTGAAATTCTTGACATTCTTGTCGGAAATTTTGCTGTTCGCTACAGACATACAATTTTTTACAATTAACTATGGTTGGTATTTTTATGGAGAATTATAACTATACTGAAAATTTTTATGCAAAATTGTTATCTTCTTGTGGCTAAAATTGATGAAATAGAGCTTAGAGGTATTTTGAAAACTAAAACTACGTCTAAACTCTATTTCATCAATCTTGACCACATGGAAATAAAAATTTTCAGTCTAGTTGCAAAATAGTTCTAGTTTTAAAAATATTTTGAATTTTATATATTTTTGTATATTATGCGTTCCGTGTATTTTTGGATCTTTTTTCTTGTAAATTCATCCATAGCCTAATTATGACGTCCGTCGTAAGGGTGATAAAGAACAAGATTCTTGGACTCCAATGACAAATGTATGATAATTGACGCTCACAATTGATGACATATAACCATTCAACATAGAAATAATGACCAAGGTTATACTATTTATATGTAAATGTCAAACCAGTCGAATGGACCTCTCGATGTGAGGCCCAGTTCTCACTTAAAAGGTTTGACTCACACGGTCGTTTGTGCCTTTGATTATCGAACGTTTTATTTGGTGATCACCGTTTTGAGATTATTTATGCAAGGTAGATAGCTTGTGAAGTAACATTTTTCCTATACGTATAGGTATAAACCTGTTTCTTTTATACTCGAATTAAAGAACAAGCAGTTGCTTCCTAATAAAGAAAAGTTAATCATTACCAAATGACTCATACGAATATTTTTATCCTGTATTTCAGTACAAGCAAATCATGCTACATATTATATATATTTCTCTCATCCATGGAAATATATGTTCTGACCTAGCCTCCATCTTAAACTTATTAATAAATAAAACGTAGTCTTTTTCCATTTATTCTTCCTTTCTCCCTTCCCTCCATTGGACCGCACAATTTCTCTCTTCAATGCAAGTTACATACGTGATATGATAGACCGTATGACATTTATTGTTATTCAATATTATTCCATCTTTTATCGTAAAAAATATCCAAACATCACCGCAACGTCAAATATGTCAGATGTATTATACTATGTTTGTTCCATTAAAGGGTTGAAGAGATACAGTTTAGTTTATGTCTCGTGCGTTACGATCCCTCTAACATTTTTTAAAGGTTATCCCATGATGATAAAGATAGCAATATGTTGGAAATTTTGCTGTTGGGAACGGGATCATATAGTTTTGAATGCAACGGCTATTGGGTAAGTGCTGCTCCTCATAGACCTTCTCATAGACCTCTTACCAAAAAGCATTGCTAGTCTCCCCACTCTGTGGTCAGATCCTTTAAAAACGTTGTACGATTCTTCAAATTGGAAATGTCGAACGCGATATCGAACCGCTTGACTAGTTTCGATGTTTTTATTGTTCGGGCGATGTCTTGGTCAGGACGTAAAGGCGAGCGGTCACGAAACAGAAATTTTATCGGAAGAAAGTGTATAGCAGGTGTTGAGAGGACCATGCGGTATAAAATTTTTAACGTCAAAAGTGTATTTTAGGTAGAGTTTTAAATTAAACGCGCGAAGATGACTAGAAAGTAAATATTGAAGACAATGAAATCCATTATTTTGCATTGAATTAAAAGAAATGAGATAAAGGATGAAAGTTTAGTGATAATATAAAATATATTAAAATAATAAAGACCTACTTCTGAAATTTATAGTTCTCATTTTACATGGTGATTTGTCCGTTTTAAACAGATAGTATCACTAAAAATGATTTATCGATTTAGTCTTTTTCTATTTTACATTTTATTCCAATTCTTTTTCATTCAATCAAGCGAAATGAAATAAAGGAAACTAACAAAATGTACAAAACAGAGAGCCACGTTTGGTTATAGCTATTTTTTAATTTCCTAGCACAAATAACTTGAACAAAGTTAAAAAAAACGAAAATATTGAAATATTTCACTATGACGTCCAATACATTTACACAGTAACAGTTAGTTACGTTTCACGCATACTATTCGATATTACGAAAAAAGTTTCGACAATAATCCCCGACCCGTTCATACACAAAGAGTCAATCACCAAATATCAATACGTTTCGCGAAGTAACGAATCTAATGTACATCGTGGTTGGACATAAATTGACAATTAAACTGCAAATTAAATGACATTGAACACGAAATTTGGAAAAGTCGAGAGGTCATTTCTGTGATCGGTCGTCTGAACCAACGAACTCTCCATCCAGCATTTTCTCAAACTTTCCTCTGTTCCACACAAACTTTTTTCCTCTCTAATTATTCGATTTATTTCCCAAAACATTTTGGATACTTCTTCCTACTGAAGTCATGCAAGAAAAATAAGAGAAACAGCAGCGACATAGAGAACACGACTCGAAAGTAGGGAAAAGTAAGACGGATCGGAAGTTGAAGAAGCCTGAGGAACTTATCCGTCATCCAAGAAGCAGTGATCATAAATTTTGAATCCTCGATACAGCTCAACGGCGTCGATGGGCCATGTTAAAACTTCAGCAGACGGAAAGAGAGAGAGAGAGAGAGAGAGAGAGAGAGAGAGAGACCAGGACCCTTGTCAATATGCCATGTGGGACACTTTGGGATTGACCATGGGACTAGACTCGTCCCAACGTGCACCAGCGCTGCGACGGAAAACGACGAAAGGCAGATGCAGAGTTCGATATTGAAAATGCACAGAGCCGAGGAAAGGGGGCCACGGACGATATCAGAAATATAACGTTGTCTAACTCGTCGTTCTTCTCCTTTGTTACCCGATGCACCATATAACGAAGTTTGACTAGTTGCTGCTGTCTTCAATCGGTCAAATAGGCTAACGCTCGTGCTCTCCGTCTTTCGTTTCTTTAACGTGTACGCAAATTCAAAAGAAACAAAGTTAAAACGAATATTGTATTTTTTGATGAGTCTAATCTTGGTATATTCGATAGAAATTGTGAAATTTTGATGAAATATTTTGTATATTACAATGCTCTGTAAATGTTGCTTCCTTTAACAATTGAATTTAACAGTAGAATTTAATAAATACTTTAACAAATAACAAGTAATATGTTACTTACTAGGTCACACTTTATTTTACAATTTAAATTTATGGTGCCTTCTTCTCTGTAAATTCCTCTCATACATATTCAAACATTGCATTCGGAACTCTCATTTCTATTTAATTTGTACGTCAGACTAAGTGGTTCGTTCTGCAAGATATCTCCAAGGAAAAGGACCTCGGATAACCCGTCGGAAATTTGGGATCCTTTATCTGCAACGAGCTGAGACCATTCAATTTGGAGAATTTAGATCTGTGACTTTAAATTTGTAATTATGATACACAAAAACGATTTTCACTCGCAGAATTATCGTAATTACGATTAATATTTTAGATCTGTTTGATCGTTTTTTATTTAACAAAAAGCTCGTTCTAATACCACAAATTTCCCTTGCAATTCATATTTGTTTGATCCAACCCTTGCTGTTAAAGCATATCTCTGAAAAATTGTATTAAATTATAAAACTGCAATCATTATAAGCCTCTCATCTTTATTCTAATCTCACGTCTCTGTTCTTTCTCTGCTTGAAACAAGTTTAATAATCACGTGCTTTACGGGGTCTTTCGTCGAGTAGACATTGAAATTTACAATCAAAAAAGGAATGCGTGAAAATTAAAACCACCCAAGGTCTCCTGGCATAAATAGTGGAAATAATAAGAATTTTATCTCCAGGAAGAGAGGAGAAGAGAATCAACTGTTAGACGTCGCAGTTCACTGAGCTGATTTCTAATTCAGAAAGAAGCAGCGTGCGCTGAAGATAAGCCAAGCTTTCCCGCTGATTATATATATCTATATCTGTATGTATATATATACGAGATTCGTCAGAATAAATTAGCGAGAACTTTCAGTCACGCCGTTGGGCGCATTAATATCCAAGGATCTTCACGTTCGCTCAGGGGGTGGCGGGGGGGGGGGGGGGGGGGGAAGCGCGAAATGAAAGACTCGTTGTAGGAACGGTGTCTCTTATCTCGTTTCAGGCTTCAAGGTATCAGGATAAAAAATAGTCACATAAATCCCCAAAGGAAATCGATCTCGGATCTTCCTTTTTCACCTACTCCTTTCCCTCTTGCCCACCACCCCATTGTCGTCTCATTCCTGACACGCGGCCGAGATTTACTCGCGGCCAAGAACCAATTTCCCACCCTTTCCCCATCAGTCATATATCTATTTGATTAGACGATTTGTTGGCCGCGTGCGAATTCGTTTTGGAGAGAAATCACGTCCATCCTGGATCCATCATCGAATAATTCGAATCGATTCGAATCCGAACACGGTGATAACTCTGGTTACGTTTAATGGACTTTTCGGACTACCGAGAAGCTAGTCCAATCGCCGATTTTTATCCTCGATTAATGGGTTGACGATTCGTTCATTTCCACAGGGTAGATTGGATACGCGAATATCTCGTTAAAAATTCGTGTAACATCGTGAACGTAACGCTATATTCCATTTGCAACTTTTCTAAACCAATTTACATTATCCGATTCTGCTTTTTAACATTATGACTACGAAAGAGAAAGGCAAAGTATATTAATCCTTTAGTATTTTCTTTTTCATCGCTGCTTCTTCCATCTTGATTTTTGATATATTTGTAACGTTCTGATAAACCGCTGTTTGATCCTTGATGGATGAAAGATGAACTACGTTCACTGCTCTTTATTTTCGAACTTAAATTCACTATTCTCCGGTACACAACTCGCAAACTATGCTTAAGTTAAAATTACGTAGAAACTCGCGCAACTTCGTTTACATTGGCGCACACTAATAACAAATATACTTTGGAAGACTAACAAAACCTCGTCCTTAAAACGCGAACCATAACTCGAACTTCTAAAAATCTCTAAACATCAATGAAACCAATGATAGTATCAAAAATTAGCGATTAATATCTTACATTCCAACAATTTCAGTCGTTTCGCTTCGTTCGTTCTATTTTAATTAGCCATTAAGAGTAAAACATCAAATGGATCGAGGTAAACGTCCACCAATCAAAAGATAACGCGAATCATCAATATTGCAAAGTTTCAATATCTACGATGCTTTGAAACCAGCCGGTGACTCATTTCGAGCATCCGTTCCAGCAGGGTTTAAAGTTTGATCGAGCCGGGAATGGATGTGGAGTTCGCGTCGCGCGGAGAATTTTTAACGCTCCTCTTACATTGTTTATTTATTGGTCCTCTTAAGCTGGCACGGCGATATCAACCGTATTGATCACATGCTCGCACACAATTTATTATGCACGCTCCAAATTGTTTCTCGTCGCCGGATCGATAAACTTTGTAAAAACAACGACAGCTTCTTAGGACGTGTACAGGGTGTGTTCCGGCAAATATCGACCGTCCTGACAACCGAGCGTATGGTCGTGGCCTATAAAAAGATTATAAACGTCGGAAACAATTGATACAATTATGTCCGAGTGGAAGCAGACGTCATTTCAAGTCGTCGCCAGATATTCACGTGAATTTCGTACTGCCACTGTCGCGAATTATTTATTGACAGGTTGTTTCGTAAAATTTGCACGATAATTATTAAAGAAATAATCGTGAAACGAGATTAACGTCGAAGTACTTCTGTACGATTTCAATGAGATCATAAATCGTTGTCTCTTTATGAATTTTCCTAATATTTGGTATCAAGGACAACAAATTTGTATTCTATCTTTTAGAACATAGATGAAACATTGTTTGTAAATTAAAAATTATCTCTATTTTTTAGTAATTCTCGTGGATTCTAGTCATTATCGTTGACCCAACAAATCCACACGTGAGTCTCTTATTATTAGAAACACTGGTATAAATCAGTATACTACATCTTACAAAGAAAGAACTTTAACCTTAATCTCCAATTAATTGTTGAAAAGTGGCACTAGGAGATCTCTATGTTTTATCTGCGTCAATGAAGGATATTAAAAAGTGGTAGAATAATCTGTATCGTAACAGAGTTCTGATGGCAAATTAACGTTTCCATTCATCGTTGTGAACATCAATGGGCGTCCTATCGTTCGTGACACACTTTTGACGACACGTGCAAGGACGAACAACGTTGAAAGGGTTACTGTTACCTTGAGTCCGACATAAAGCTGCATTATGCTGTCTTAACTCTTCCCCACGATGGAATCCAGCGGAAATGTAAAAGATTTACAGTTCGTACACGCATTTCGGCAAACGTAAAGCACAAACACGAAAAAAGAAAATATTACCAACGTCAACGAAGGCGAGAGGTTAGTGGCGCGTTTGTTGCGTTATGATATAATGAATTAGGAGTAATTTGCAGACTGAAAGCGCGACGGAGAAACGCTGGAACTGAGTTACGACGCGAAACGAGCGGCAATGAAGGTTGCCTTCCTAAAATACTTTTCCTAATTCGTCATTCACGCTTTCACGAGCTTTCCGTACAAAATTTTCACGCGGTTTCCCTGGTACTGTGTCAACCGTGTTGCTTCGCGTGAAAGTCGCCACGGTGTAAAGAACTTATGGGACTCGAAATTACGACTACGCACTATAAAATGGGAGAATCACGGAAAATGCATTTGGCAAGTTTGAATTCGTGGGACTCGTTTAAATGCCGCGACAAATTTCTCAGTATGAACCAAGACCTTTTATGTTTTACGTGTAAAAATTTATTTCTTTGATAAATTTTTATGAACTCGTTTAAAC
This sequence comes from Bombus fervidus, assembly GCF_041682495.2. Taxonomy (NCBI): domain Eukaryota; kingdom Metazoa; phylum Arthropoda; class Insecta; order Hymenoptera; family Apidae; genus Bombus; species Bombus fervidus. The sequence goes on from NC_091517.1 coordinate 17,111,775, forward strand.
ATCCTTTCTATGCTGTGTACATTTTTAGAAGTAATAAAATATTCTTGATAATGACACGTAAGATTTTTTGTTTAAATGTAAAAATGAAAAAAAAAAAAGAAGAACGCAGGTATACATATATAAATATGTTTCTATAACACGTAAAATCACATTATATTAAATTCTCTAATGATACATTAATAATATTTTACGATATCGATTACTGTTCTAATCGAAGAATGAAAGAGGAGTGACTGCTGTAAATGGATTAGTTAACGATAAAGCAATACTATAATGGTTATTTTGTTTTTTGTAAGATAGACTTCATCGAATATACATAATGATAAATTCTAATGGTCAACGCGACTATAAATAAAATAAATAACAGTGATAAAGATAAATTCGTACTAACTTTTCATTTACAAAGTCACGAAACATTGTCACGAATTCTGTCTCTGGAACGTGTAGGCTGTAGATTTTTATAAAGTTAGTACTCGAACCAGTGTTATTAAAACGCCGAGAAGCAACGAGAAAGGGCGTAACAAGAAATGACAGATTACTGGGCGGCAGAGACCGAGAAACAGAAAAACGAACAGATGGGAAACGGAAATACGTTGGCAAAATATGTCTCATGTAAGTACACAAGGACGAACTCGCAGGAAGGGTTGATATTTGAAACAAAATATCCTATTAAAAACATGTGCCATCGCTTTAATTATTCGCACTTGCCGAATTCCGTGATTTGGTATTCGCAAGAAGACGTACGAATATAATTGCCAACGTTGCGTTCCACCAATGGAAAAATACCATGACGACGTACAGTCGATTCTAATTTTTGCATTACATCCTGGAAAACAAAAAGAGGATATACAAAATAGCTTTATATTTAATAGGCAAGCCGTTGCATAACGCGTGAAATAAAGTATAATACTTTTGGATATTTTTATTTCGTCGTACCTTCCCTGTTGGAACCGTAGCACGATATAACGAACTCGATTTTTAAACCTGATATCCCTGAAGACATCATTTACACATCCTCACACACGGAAAGCGAAAAGCATTTACGTATAATTATTACTACAATAAAATATAATCACACGTGAATCAAAATTTAAAACAATTTGTAAAGTGCACAAAATGTATATCATTTGTAACAACCATCGTTCTATTTCTCTTTCCTAAGTTCGCTGCAAGTCTTTCAAGAACAAAAACCTGCAGAGAAAATCTTATTTTGTCAATTATCAGTAACAGAAACATTCTTTCTAATGTTTTTATTTAAAAAAAAATTAATAAGCTAAAATTTAAAGTTTCACCGACAACGAATACGTTCATCATTTACTTAATTAATAACGAACTAATAGTAATAGTCAATGTACTAAACAAAGATACAATGTTACGAATATGTAACATCAAGCGTAAAACAGATAACGTAATTCACGCTCTTACTGCGTCTTCTCGCCGAATGCATCTAAACATGTTTATACCATTCAATTCGACCCATTTCCTTCAAAACCAAAGATCAATCTTACAGAAGATCTTCTTTTCCAACATCCTACGTCTCAAACGCCTGACTATACCTTAGCACAGACATCAGCCATTGTCAACCATTTGCAACCAAGAATAAACTCCACCACCTATCGATCCATCTGTCATCCAATAGTAAACCCATCGCTACTATTCTTCCCTTCTTTCTTGTATCTCCACATCACTTGCAGCGATCTGTCTGCAGTGCTCACGAAAATAGCCCTACCTGGTGCGTGTTTCTCCTTTGAACGGGCAGCAAGGAAGCGTGCAATCCTTGATAACTCTGGCCATTTCGATTCACGTCTCCGGGGCAAGCGGTCGATTGTGTCGCGTGAATAGGAACCGGAGCAGAGGCTGCCTTAAATTTCCGCTGGCTCGTTTCATGGTGCACACTTTCGATAGATAGCCTATGCGTGTGTATTGTGTATACTCGTGCAAGCGTAACGCGCGATCGGTGTACAACGAGGAAACGTTTGAAATATTCGTTTGGATATTACCTACCGCGTGGGCCGTTGACTGAAAGGCGTAATTAATACATTGCCCCGGACATATATCACGTTAGCGCGTGAACTATCGCGTACGAGTTGTATACGATCATGCCACGCTGGCTCCGTGTATGATTCATTTTTATATTTCTAGTAAATTGGCGAAGTTTTCCCCGACCGCATTGCACGCAACAGCGTGCATTGTGTCACGGCCACGTAAATAATAGTGTCAGTATCGACGGGGCACATTATGAAACTTGTGATCGATCGATGCTGGTCGGTTCCTTTCGTATGGTCCAAAGGATGGTTGATGTGAAACAAAATTGAAAACTCTGATTTAGGGAATACGTACGACCATTTGGACACTGGCTGATATTGTGATATCGCAATTTTAATTTTAACGAGTACGGCCGGCGTACTCAGTATGTTAAATGAGTCGTGAATCTAACTTGATCCGAATGGGTCTACGGTAGTAAGACGCTCGTTGATTCAGGCTAAAATCAGGAGTGGTAAATTTTTAATTGAAAAGATAGTTTATGTTATAAATAAATCTTTTTAAGATAAAAGTTGTTAAAAATAAATTTCTTTAGCTACATACAAAAATATACTTTTCTACTCTTTCTTTTATAGTTTCTATTTCGATTAATCCCATCGATTATTTTCGAGCACATTTGATTAAACCAATGGTCGAGTAATAGGGAGGCTCCGTCAAGTAATGGAAACGGTAATTTATTATGCAATAATCTTGTGTTGTTAATTGATTTTAAACAAACCGCAATTAAACGGGCGCCATTTCACACATAATAAATTCGTTTAACTGCAAATTTATTGTAACAACAACCCATTGCTTGTTTAATCTTCATTATATACGGAAAGTCCATTGAATAATTAATTATGTCCAATTATTTTGAAACATAACAATAATGTCAAACTATAAGAATTATTATATATAAGTTTTTTTATACCGATAAAACTTGTTCAAGGACAAGTATGCATTGAATACACTCGTTCGTGTCAGCGAACTGGAATAGGCACAAGTAGAACGCGAAGAAGGTGAGGCAATCGAGTGGATAGACAATAGAAAAGAAGAAAGTGTGAATTTTGTTTCGAGAAGGTTTCGCGTATCTGTTTGGAAAATTAGAAGTTTCACGCCTCGGCTAACGACGATATTAATTCATTACGATATTCAGGAGGCGAGGTTGGTGCACGGAGACAAATTCTCGAACTTAAAATTAATTTTGCAGCTGTATGAAAGCTGGCAGCACCTTGACCCCAATTTTTGGTACCTTATGGCGCTCGCTGTCGCAGCTCGCTAATTAGCGTTTTTCTCTGGGATCTACTTCCATTGCAAACTCCCTATTATTCCTGAAGAAGCTATTCGACTAGCTGTTAGATATTTATATTAGTTTTGCCGTTTAACGATTACCTTTCGACTTGGAGATTATTCGGTCTCTTGTTGATGCTGTCAATACTGACGGATTAGCATAATAGTTCTTCTTGATAATGAATTAGAACATTAATCGTGAATAGTTCAGATTTTAATCAGCGTAGTCTTCCCTGTGACCAGAAAAAATTTTTCTTGAAGGTGATAGGGTTACTAAACCTCATGAATTTTAAATTGAAAAGCGTAAGTAAATCTCCAACTTCTTATTTTCTTCTTTTAACAGAATCTGAAGAGATGTCCTTTGGATAAGCAGTCTAGATACATTTGTTAAATTCAAGTCAACATTATCGTGAATCGTATTCAACGTCATCTTATTATATACTTAGGAGATACACATAGTGTGGAAAATAGTTTCGACCTTTCTGACTCTCTAGATCAGAATCTTTCTTTACATTAAAATAGTTGTGTTAAATGCGAACAATCATGCTGTGTAGTCGATACGAATGAAAATATTCTGCCGATAAGAATTATATAAATTAAGAATGCACTCTGAAGCATAAAATATAATGCCTCCGAGTATACCGTGATAGTAAAAAGGACGTTTCGTGTCAGCCGAGATTGCGGAACTGCTGTTAGAATTAGAGATTTACTGGACCAGATTGTTCCAACCAACTGAACAATTTAAGACGACAAATTCATTCGTGCTAGGAAAGTGGCTAACGTTTGCAGATTTAACGTCACTAAATGTAACTAGAAAGACAAGAATTGATAAATTAATTTATTCTACTCTGTTTCTATTTTACAACAATTTAAAAATTTTATTTTGAAGAAACGGAGCATTTAAAATACATAGAAATTAAAAAGAAATTGAAACTGTACATTCGCTCCTGAAAACTTCTTTTATACTTTGCACTGCTTCATTCCTTTTATTCGACTATAATAAAACGGAGTAGAATACGTAATATCTCAAGGAGCATCTACGAGATTCACTAAATGATTTGCAGAAAAACGTAAGCATAGTAAATCCCTTTTTATTCGCGATAGGTAATACCTAATGTTGCCACTCGACAGTAACGTTTTTCTTCTTTTCTACTTCATTTTCCCAGTGGTATGTACGTAACTTAATGCATAGAAAAGCGAGAAATACGTAAAAGCATTCTACCAGTCTGAGAAGTTGATGAACTTTGGATTACAATAATAAATAGCAAATAGATAGGACCTTAAAATGGTTAAAGTAATTATTAAACCATTGTATTGTTTAATTATTTTCTAATATTTCGATCAGTCGAACTACAATAATTTTAGTTCAATTCTATTAAGCTTAAGAACATAATTATTCAATGTAAATTATTAAATAAATTAATTGTCATGTGTGATTAAAGAGAACGAATAGAGAAGGTACACTTCGTTTCAAACCTGTCGTAGTCGAGTTCGTCGGCAAGACTACTTAGCAAACTCTGTGCTTTGGATATAAGGACGTTCTAGATTTAAATCGAGAATTTATGTCATATCGGCCCAAACCAAGCTTTGGAAATCGGATTACTTCTCGCGGTTTAATTTTATTAAACTCTCGTAGCACTTATTTGGCACAGACGTTTATTCTCGAATATGAATCATAATTAGTTGCCTGGAATAGTCAAGATTGCAAGTTTCAACGTAAATTGCTAAAAGTATTCTTGAATATCAGACTTACATTCGGATGTGGGAAGTTGAATTTAATAAAAGAACGATACGATATATATATATATCGCAACTTATAATTTCTGCACTTTTAAATCACCAAATCCAAAAATCGAAGAAAATCAGACGAAAGAAAAAGGCACCGCTACAAATCCGGTAATAGATGGAGAATCTAAGTAGCAGTTCATCCCTCGATGGTCTTGAGCAATCAATAGATTCTCGGCGAACTATGCGTAACAAAGCCACTTAAGAAGCATCTCTACTGACAGAGTATAGAAACACTCAGGATCCACAGAAATGCAATCGATGATCTATATCACAAATACCAGAAGCATGAATACAATGGAATCCCTGTACGTGCAATAGTATCTAATCGGAGCATTTACCTCAAATTCGTCTCTGTCACGCACAATTATCATTGCGTGAGAGAGTACAGCAATGCATCGAACAAAATGGTCACAACGTTAATATTAGAGACGTCTGTATCGACAAAGCGATCTATCGGAAAGGATCGATGATCGGCGGTGAACCTGCTGGCAACGGAGGATAGCATAGCGATATGCATCGGTAACCCTGAAGCGTCGAATGCAGCAACATATAGGTTGTTAAAATGCAAGAACCGTCTTCCTGGATTCCTATGTTTCTAGGTGCAACCTCGGCCTGGTAATTACCTTCTATATCACAGGAACTCGTGTCGAGTGCAGCTAGAGTCTTGCAAGTAAAGCCACGGGGCACTGTGCTAATCAAATTTCAGGAAGCAATTCCACGAACCGCTGCTGGGGTATCGAGAACGCTTCCCTGTCGAAGTCACTCGATAGTTTTCGTCAAAACTGAATCTGATTGCTTTGAAATATTTTCAGGCGCGGATATTTTTTCCAAAAATTCACCGTATATGGCCCTGTAAAGCGGCCGTTTGCAATCCTGCCCTTTGAATGGGACGTACGTAGACGCGTTACGAATCGAGGGTGGAATTTTAAACGACGCTTTCATAGCTCGATATGCGTCCTATATGATTTTCCATCGATCTATGTATTATAGTTTAATCGAGTGTACCAGCGGCGAAAGAAATTGGGAAAATTATAAATTAACCTTTTTAGAGTGCAGCACGTGAAATAGGATAAATGCTTGCACGTAAATATTTATAAAATGGAGTAAATATAATATAGTAAAAGAATTTCATACGTTAAGTGATGACCATAGGCGAAAAATATGATACGTAATTTTTAAATTCAATAATCGATTTCATATTACTGAAACTGTCCTTTTAATCGATTGTGGAATTAAATATGCATTTTTGTACCTTGTCGATCGTTCCAAAAACCGATTTTTACTTAATTGTTTAGGAAATTGTATAGATTTGTCACCTATTTTCAAGAAACTCATATTTGATTTTATCTTGTTCTTCTTATAAATTTTCAGATATTATTACGCATAATGCAATCATATGTACGTCAGTATATAGCGTAAAACAGAGGTAGGCAAAAGTTGACTTATGGTCCGTATACGATTCTGCAAGGTTCATTCAACTCGTGAATCTTGGAACGAAATTGAAGCTCTGCTAAATATACCTCGCATGGTTTTGAATGAAATCTCAAATCTTCGAATCTCCATAACTATTATTTCGGTGACCAAAATATAACTACTTTTGCTGGTTTTATGATCTCACTTTTCTTTCACGATAATCGGTGCTATAAGAGCGATAAACTTTTTCGAGAGGTAATGTGCCTGAAGCATATGACCGAGATAGAAATAGAATTTTTATACAGCCGTCTGTATCGTATGGCAGTCTATACAACTCTTGGCAGTCTTAGATACATATAACACAGACGTTTTAAACCATTATCGTCATTTCACATCATTTCCAAATAGAATACAAGATGTTTGAATTTCTTAAAATAAAATGAATTGCTGCAATTGAAAAAAGATTCATAGCTACACTGCAGATTTTTATACATTTACTCAAAATTTAAAATATATAAAATATCAAAAGTAAAGTATTTGTTATAATATTTAATCCCTTGATTTTTTTTAATTGAGTTTGTAAAAATATAAATAATATAAAAATTCCTAATCTATTCATAGTATGTAGGACGAAAAAAATATTTGTAAATCAACGGATTAAATTACATGAGAGATTCGAATACCATCTTAGAATATAAATGGAACCTGTGATAACTGAAGCACGTATTATGATATGTAATATGCATGAGAAAATTGGAAAAGGGTAACAACAACAGAACTATGATAACAGTCTGTCAGAGGAAAATATTGAATATCAAAGAACTTCGTACTGAGACTGATTATTTTTACAATATTTATGAAAGAGAAAAGTTACATATGAAAGATTATTTCACCGTATAGAAGTTGAAAATAAAAGGTAAATTATCATCCTTCTTATAAGCAAACGTTAAATTATCGATAAGGAAAAGAGATTGTTTCTCAAAGCAATGCTGTCCAACCTAAGCTGGTGAACTTAGGGAACTTTTCTCATTCAATCACCGTTTCTGTGAAGCAGAAACGTTGCTGGCGGATGCTGCATTATATACGAGAAATACCTATTAGCAGATGCGATTGCTGTGCAAGGGGAATCTGTTGATTCCTCGAGGATTGAGCCAAAGTGGGACAAGACCACATAAAACGTTCTTTGTATGAACGGTGCCGTTTTAAAGTTCGTTTCGTGTTGTAAAACGAGCTTACTTCTATACGTCTGTCAGTTACCGTACGTACGTACGTATTTCATTCGAGGAGAAATAGCGTATGAGCCGTCCATCTATTAAAATGGAGTTTATATTGATCTATATTGTTGAAATTTTCTGGTTTAAAATGTAGAAAGAAAATAGTTAAGAGATAAAAATTTAACCGAAGTAAGAAATATTCTATTATATAAAGAGTGAAATAATACTAAACCATTTACTTCCGTAAAAATAATTTCCATATATTAAATATTCATAATGTTAAATTTCCAAAAGATTTACGAAGCGTAAATTTCTCGACACAAAACAAACACATTGACCCGTTCGATTTTCCCACAAGCTCTTCTTCTGAGAAAAAGCTGTTTGACAAATGCGAACGAAGCAAACTTCTATGAAAGGAAATTGTTCGTCTCGAAGCTGGTGGCTGAGCGTTCCCAGACGGACAAAAGTAACGACTGTTTTGCTTAGGAGCTTAATTAAGGGAGCACGGAGAAACGGCAGTACGGTAACAGTTAACGGGATATCGTTAAGCTTAATTGCGTATCAAGGGGAATTCAAAGCGTTGCATCAATCTCTTGGATAAAAAGCGGGACCGCGTTACATTTTTTCCTCTCCACATCCCACTCAAACAACGATGAAGGTTCTCGCAGTTCATCGTATAAGCATATATTTGTTACAGAAGTCGTAGGAATTCGCGGAAGAAAACGACACTGATTTTTCTTACTGTGTTATTAGTAACATAATCGGCTGTTATTAGTAACACATAATTCGGACTATTACCGCAATTTAATATAATTTCAGCCGTGAACGTTCGTTGTTAATTCTGCGGGCGATGCGCGAGAGTGGTCGCGCTTTCATTCACAAATTGAGACGTGGAACTGGCGAGCTGAGAGGCACAGAGAAAGAGACAGGAGAGACAGAGAGAATACATCTCGTTTCAGAACCGCAATGACGCATCGACGTTTGTGCACTCTCTCTCAGAAGCGTGGTAGAATCAATTGAACTCCTTTAAACGCGTCAAACGCGCCATTTCGTGCTTCTCGCGCTCTTTGTGCTCTACCCGCCGCGGTATTGTTGGCGAAAGGGCCGAAAGTGGTAATTTCCATTCTGTCTGGCGACGCGACGCGTTCAAAATCGGAAAAAGAAAAAAAAGAAAAAAATAGAAAAAAGCCGGAGCACCGATTCGTTCGATCGATATGTCGAATTAGAAAAGTTGGTTATGACGTTGGCGCGGGTTTACAGTAAACTGGAAGAAAGTGCGAATTATCGTGACACGAGTAATGTTTTTGTTGATGCGACAAAAATGGCCTTTATGACGATAAATTTGTTTTATAAAGCTTCAATTTTTTGCACCGAGTTTACGTTTATCAGCTATAAAATATAATACACGCTTGAAAAAGTGTCTTCTATTTTCGTATGGTTCTCTGCTGATGGTTTGATGCGCAATTAAGTGGGCTTAATTAAATTAGACTCTTCGAGTATTGAAATATCGATCCATTATGGTTCTACCTTTTAATTGAAATCGAATGAAAAAGAAATCTAGTTAATTAATAACCGAGACGAGTATTTAAAAAAAGGTATACGGATGGGATGAAGTATAGAAAAAGTATATCGAATAAAGTATAAGCTTCTAAATACGTAGAATAAAAGTATCAAATACACTTTATGTAAATGGATACTTTTAGATGTTCTGTGAGACGTTAGTAGGCTCTGTCAAACACAGTAACAGTGACCAATCGACAGGATACTAAATGCTCATTTCGATGCTTGTCTCGTGCAATTTTGGATCGTTGCAGTTGATGTTCTGAGAAGAGTATTATCAGTGTTCCACGTTTATTGAGTGTGCTAGCACCAAAATTCTACTGGACGAGGCTTTCTAGTATGTTATGTCATGTTTAGAAGAAGACAGAAACTCGATGATGATATTTCGTTAGGTCATTAAAAATGCAAGGAGATGTATGATGTTGGTCAAAAGTTTGACATTGCTTCGTGCCCAGAGGAGAGAGCAAATTTGCCGGAAAGAATTACTGGTTTTAAGCTACTTTAAAAAACTTTACCATTTTGAAGTTTGTCTACGGCTTAAATTAGCTGGAAATTAAACAGGAAATTTGTATATTAAGATGATTATAAAAGCACGTTCAACTTGATTTTATTAATAATCTACAAAGGATCCAAATTTCTTTTAAATAAATACTGTAGGAGACGAACATAATAAATGACATTTTTTATTCCTTTTCAGGAAAAGAGTTTTTAAGTTCAGCCCTTTTTTTATCCCCTTCACAATTTACAAAATATTGTGTCCATTAAGTTTCTTAGCTTTATTAATGAATAACAAACGCACAATATTTTACGTTTTGTAACATGCTATGATATTTATCCGGAAGCCGTATAATGCCACTTTTCCGAAACTTCTGGGATTTGCCAGCAAAATGTTACTCTCGATGCATTTTTATGTCATTTATTGAACTGAATCTTTTATCGCGAAGAAAATTTTTAACGAAAAAAATAACGATATCAAAATTATTTTCATTTAATTATTGTCATATTAGAATCTCCTCGATTAATCATACATCATCAGATAATCAGCGAATCATACTTATCGTGTCTCCCTTCTGTGATCTTAAAATTTAAAATGATTTTACTTGTTTTAGTTAAAGTTTAGTTAAATCGAATCATGCTATCTTGTCAATTCCATCGAATGCTTGCACCGCAGAAATCGGTAGTCCGACCGCGGCAACTTCATTTGTCAAGCGAAACCCTTTAGATTGGCTATAAACTGATCCCGAGCTGCTTTGGCAAAAGGAATTCGCTTTCACCACAGATGATGATCCTCCGACGTAAAGGTTTCCAGGACGCATTGGTGAACGCACATTCTCGGTTCAAAGACCATCCTGTTGGTTCCGTACTACCCTCAGGTGAGCTGAGAATTGATGTCTGATTCCAAATAGCCATGGACTCACAGACAATGAGCTAGATACTATACTTGTTTGTTTCTGCGCGTATAGTCAATAAGATCGGGCTCTGGGATTCTACTGGACGAGCAACGGTACACGTGTATAATACCCTCTTAAAGCACTTTGTTATTAATTATAACGTCAGCATTAACATGACGTTGTTAAATAGACTGGGAAACCTATTATTCTAAGATATCGTAATAGAATATAAATGACTATTTTGATTGTTCAGATGTCTATTCGGATGTCTATTGAGATGTAACGAAGAGTATTAATTATTAAAGCATATAGATATATAAACAGAGTATTTAAGATTTTTATATCTTATAATCTTTAAATAAAGATTAAATTATATTTGCAAAATTTTCATTCTTCATAAAAAATGGTGTCAGACGCGCTTAAAATATCACAGATATTAAAAATAAGAATCGCAGAAATGACCTCTCACAGACTTTGTAGTTTCCATTACAAATGGTTGCCTGATACCTATTTTTATAACATTAAATTACCAATAACTTGCGATTGTATGCTTCGCAATTTATATTAAATCTTTACATTAATATTGTTACGACCGTTCGCGGAGAGACGCGGTCGCGAGGAAAACGCGTCAGCGAGAGGCGTAAATTCTCGCTACGATTCGGCTAATCGACGCCGCGAAGTAGTCGTTCCCCGTGTTTCGGTTAGGATAACAGGGGTGGTTAATTGAAATTAACACTGTGTTAACAGGTTAATATGATAGATATATTCAACAATGGATTATACAATCTTATGAGCGTCACAAGTATTTGACGATGAGTACAGCTTATGCGTTACAGTAAATGTGACCCGATTTGACGATATCTCTCGATGAGATAGTTGGACTTTGCAAACGAATTGATTTGAAGGTAGAACCGTGGTAGACTTACTGACTGTTCGGACGATGAAAATAGACTACCCCGAGAGTGACGATGCTGTGTCAGAGGAGAGCTAGGAAAGGGTGTGTCTAACGCACGGGATCATCGGATTCGTAGATGACAGTTTTTTGGCCAGGAAAGTGAGGGTACTAGACATTGTTTCTATTGGCCATTACGATTGTTGGTGGACTAGGAGGGGTCTTAGCCGCCCTCGATAGAAGGTTTGTGGTGGGAAGCATCGCACGTGTGAAAATAACTAATTTTTAAGTGTTTTCCGGACACAAACCAGAGATCTTAGAAAATACCTTCATAGAAAAGATCCTTGTTCGACCTGAGAGTCTTTAGTTCAAATTTTCTAAGATTTATGGTCGGTCCTTGAGGTTCTTTAGAGTACGCAATAAGGATGTGCAGACATATGGTTGCCATCCCGCTCGCGATGCGACGCCTGGTCCAGGTAGAGAGTCGGCCGACGTAACAAATATATTCTAAATACTGTAAATGTTGACATGGTTCTACATTATCCCGTCAACAATTACTTCAATAGGGCCACTGAATGCGCTTTGGTCTTAAAAGCAAGCTGGCGCGTTTGATTTGTAGTTTAATTACCTTCATAAAACAACGTCCTAACAACCATTTACTTGTTGTCAGCCTTTTCGAATTGATGTTATTTGAAATTATGCGCTTTCGTGAAAGTATTTGGACCAAGCATCTCACTAAGGATTTAAAGGACGCGCCGATGTTTATTCGTTATCTGAACAAAAGAAACACGACTTATAGTTGAAGATGTTAAGTAGCATCGCTAATAAGAACCCAACCCACGAATCTCTATCTATTAAAATTAAATCAACATATTCTTTGAATTTCACTTCATTAGAAACAACAAAATGTTTCAAAAGTATAGGTCAATCAGATAAGGAATTTCCATTGTTAAAAAATATTCAAATATATTTGAAATATTAATTATTACGCTTGTAGAGATCGTGGAGCTTCAGGTACAAAAGTTAGTAGACTTATCAGATGCGAAAAAGTATGACATAAACGCACACACGTGAATAGTGAGATCGAAACATTAACAGACTACCTAAATAGTTTTACAGACTTCGTTTATCTTCATCGATTCTCCCGTTATCCTCTGGTAATCGCGATATGACGTACATGTATTTCTGAACGAAAAGTATAAAATGCTTATGGCTTCGCCGGATGGAGAAAAATACGAAAGTAGAAGTGATATTTCGATTCGTTGTTTTCTAATTGGACCAGGCAAGTCCTTAACTGTGGTATGTTACTTGTGAGCTGCACAGCTACGTGGTTGTGGAAAAGGCGGTAGCAACTCAGCTAACGCATGCATAGAATGCACCATCTCACGTCTAATCACCGAAGTTTGAGCCACGTCGGGCACGATTAGTCTGAACGACCGTCCAAGATGGATAGCCATCTGGAAACTTTGATAGTTCGAGGGTCGTCTAAAATTCTATGTTTGGGATTAGATAATCGCGATAGTGTCTAATGGAGAACATAGTACGCAGAGGGTATCAAAAAAAGTATATATATTGGAAGATTTTGAAACAAATTTAAGGAAGACATTTTTTACAAGAATAATTTTTTTCCAAATATCGATTAAATTAGTCGAAAATTGAAAGAGCAGAAAATTTTATCGAAAACGGGACTTATCCAGCTTTTCAACTACATTGTAAGGATCCTCACTCTACCAATAGCTGCGGAAGCTGCACGATATCGTAGGCAAACCCGCGCTTTGTCACACTCCGGAAATTCCTCACAATACTATGCAAGAGATTGAGTTCCTTCTTAAATCTTTGCGGCTTTAGGGTGAAAAGAAACAGATTTTCTAGTATAACAGCTTCCAAAAAGGAAGGGATAATCCCAGAAGATACGCTAGATCCATGTTTTAAATTGGTCTTTACTAGTCTGCTAACATTGGTATGCACATATTAGGATCAGAATGAAGATTTGTCGTTAAAACGAAGATAAGCTACTTCAAGAAGTTTAGAAAGAAGAGTTCAAAGTTACCGAGGTTGACGTCAAATTGTTTCAACTACTTACGCAAGGTGCAAATTGACAGACTAAGTAAAGGAACGTAGGATAAAACAGTTAAAGTATCTCTCGCTACGAAAGAAACGATTTTCTGGACAAGAAAATTCCATTCTAGCGCGCTTCAACTGAAATTTGGCAGCTTTAAAATGCAAATTACCGCTTTTAAGATCTCAAGCAGACTGATTCAAGATCCGAAAGACTGATAGTAAGTTGTCACGACGTGACGCCATTGACTTCGAAGCTTCGACGAGCTGGTGAAAGAGTAGGATAGAATAAAAAATGCCAAGCATCCCCATCTGTTAACGTCATCGTTTTATCGAGTATCGATTTTTTTTTCCCTTTTAGATAATAACTACGCGGGACACGAACATTCAGAATGGTCAGGATGGCAGTATCGGCCAAATGTCCGCCGTTCCTTTATGAATATCAAAATAACGAAATGTCGTGATTAAAATTCGACGCGAAAATTCAAATTTTCCACCGCATCGTGTTTTGATCGAACGCGTTGCCATTTTTCTAATTGACTATTACGACCTTTCCACGGTCGTAAATTTTTGTATTCGCCGTTGGTCGGGAAAAAGACTGATGCGTGGCAAGTGTCGAGGATAAATTGAAAATAAACGAATCGCACCCTGGTAATATTTTTCGCTGCTGTTTTCGAAAGATCCTTTGAGAGGAATTTTTCGCTTGATTTTTCATGGTATCGATGCGAGCTACATTTTAATTTTATATATTCGTCCAGCTTTTTACTTTTATCCTTTTAACGATAGGCGACTAACTAACATCTGTGGAATTAATGATTGTATATCGACAAACGAAAATACGAATTTAAGAAGCTTCATTAAGAAATTATATATTTGTTTGCGAAGCGTATTCCAGATAATTATAATTTTTCTCTGTAGGAAGTTGCTAATGACGTACGTCGATAGATGGGACCTTCGTTCTACAAGTACAAGTATATACCTCGTCTAAAGTCAATTGATCGACCTAAGGACATTTTGAAATCAACAAAGAACCTTTAGTAACCCTATCGCTTTGTCTCTTGTCTCTTCATTATGAGTTTGTTCTCCCTACTGTTTGTTTTAAGGACGGACCGTGCAAGTACACGCTCTCTATTTTTAATGAAAGAGTTACCGACGACGTTGTTTAAAGTTGAAGAAGTGGCTGTGAGTGGCCAATTAATTTCCGTAAAATTGAAATTCATTTCGTGTTGGATAGTGCCGAAACAATTTACACGACTTTATTACACGATCTTTCTACGATAGCCAAATAAATACCGCATAAACTAATCCTGAAACTATAGATTGTTTTACCACTTCTTATTCGAAGCTTAGAATTTAAAAAAAAAAAAAAAAAAGAAGAAGAAACTGCGTGCAACTAGCTAGAAAATATAACCGCAAATACTTGGAAATAAATTCACAAATTTCATTTCTATGACTTTAAAAGTCCATATACAGTTGCAACGCACGTTCAGCTGTCCCAAACATATTACAAAGTTTACGTCACACAGACCAAGTAGGTACTATGTAGCATTTACCCGTACAACGTTTAAAATTGTCGGAATCCACGTAGAATCCAGACAAGGATTACCCGCACTTTACAGTGGTAGAGCGTACTTATCGTCGACGAGCTATCAGTTAAGAAAACACAGGATATTAGCGCAAGGAGGTAACACGACACCGAATGTTAGAGGAAGTCGCGTAATCCGCGTGCCACGAACTTCACGATGCTTCCGGCTAAATGGAAAAATTCCATGGCTTCTGGATCTACTTTCCGTGGTCGTGGATACGAACTGCTGGTTACACGGCTACACAGGACGAGTTCCTTTGAGATCGTGTGTCCACGAAGCGAGCAACGCCACTGTTGCGCGTTTAATGAGCGCGTGTATTTAGCGTCTGCCTTAATCACGCGGCCGTTCCTAAGCCGCGCGACATTACGGATTACTCGGCGGCTTTCTCGTTGCGCGCGGGTCAGCGCTTTTTCAACGATGAAATTTATCACAAAGAGTGCAAAGGGCAGCGCGAGGAAGAGAAACGGCGCTGCAGAGAAAGAAAAGAGGAAAAGGGGATCTAAAATTAAGGTTTAACCTTTAGGCTGCGATATTTGACCATAGTCGAACGCCGTTGTACGTTCATTCACTGTGGGATTTAAATTTGATCGAAAAAGGGTTTGAGACTTTGCGAGTTTATGATATTTAGCAAGAACGAAGGAACATCTCCTACGATTAATCCTCTCGATGCTAATATCAAGTATTGGAGCAAAACACCTAAGTGTGAACTATTTGCTACATCGAATCTCTAGCCAACATAGATAGAACGAAACTGGAAGACGCGATGGCGAATCGCTTTAGGTAAACATACGTGGACATGATCTTTGCGTGAATCTTAACCAGCATCCATATTATTCTCTTCGCAGAGATTAATCGAAAGGATAGCTTCAAAGGGTTAAAAGAACACAGCGGTCACGTCATCGACGAAACGAGAAAAAGGAAAGAACAAAGGTGAGAAAGGAATAAAGAGTCGGAAGAAGGAAGAGAAAGGAAAAGACTAGGTGCCTGTATAGAAGACGAAGAAGGACAGAAGGGAGGAAAGCGCATGAAACAGACCACTGAACGAGAACGTCATTAGAGGTCCGTGGAATAAAGCGGAAAAGCCCAGGGAAGCGCGCAGGCGGCGAGGATGTAGAGGAAACGGGGCAGCTGCGACGTGCGGATAGGGCGAAATAACTAAAAATAGAAAAAAAGAAGAAAAGAGAAAAATAGAGAGAAAAAGAACGAGCTTCGTAAACTCTAGCAAACGGCGTTTCACGATTTGTCGTCGACTTCGAACGTTCCTCATTAGGCTCATCTTCTATAATATTTACATTAAATTAAACTGGCAAGTTTGTACCAAATATAACGCAAGGCATCGCGACAGACACCATTTCCTTTCTACACGACGTGTAAATAACGCCGAATGAAACGTTTTTTGACATTTTCGAGATAATTGCCAGGCTCGACTGTTCTCCTCTCCAAGTCGCTTTCTTCTTTTTTCATGCAAGAATTTCTGGTTTTTCTTTTTGTTCCTGTCTTTGTCTTATTTTTTTCTCGACTCCGAGACCAAATAATTAGGCGTCCTCGTCTTTAAATTTCCGCGACGATTCCTTTCATCTCGTCCAGCTTCTTCGCTCTTGGCTCTACTCTTTCTGTCAAACAAATTGTTGCTTCGCGAAAGAGTACCTCGCTTTGATTTTAGAACCGTTCATTCATTTCTTCGCGAATAATTAACAGACATATGTATTGAATAAGCGGTGAATCAAAAATGACCCAGTCATTTTCTGATCGTTTAGAGTTTAGATTCTTTCAAGGAACTACGCCCTTCCTATGACTTTTTCTAACTTCAAATTCCAACAATCAATCATGTTTCAACCACACCCAATCTTTCTTCTACTCGTACAAACGCTTCCATTAATCACTAAAGAAAGTCAAAATCACCGGTGAAAACTTTGTGCAAACAGATCAATCATATTCAAAATTTAATCGATTCGTTGTTCACAATACGCCATGTATTATGCATACTGGAAAATATTCCATATTCTATTTCAAGCCTGTCTCAATTATTTTCTTTCAACATAGACCGATGCACAATGCTTTGCTGGAACTCTGCTTGTTCCCTATCATTATATTCGTGGGAAAAAAGTTATCTGTATAACATTAGGTAGCCAGAATGAAATATTTTACGACAAAAATTACGATAATTGATCAAGAGATTTCAAGTGGTTAAAGATTATCTAACTTTGAGTTTAAAAGAAATTTAAATTTTTAGAAAGTATTTTTAGAAGTTCTATGGATAAATACACATCGCGGTTGAATCAAACAACGAGGCGTTACGAAGCAATAGACCAGCCTAACTTAAATTTCAAACTACTTCTAGCAACATAAACGAGCCACACCGCAATAAATCAAACAAACAGCCCCGGGCTCGTTTTCAGTATCCTTTTTTCCCTTACCCTCTTTTTTCTCACATCTCTTTAGTTTACAAGCGTCTTCCAATCCCATCTTCTCCTCCTGCAAATTTTGGTTAGTATCCAATCATCTATCTCATTTTTTAACTCCCCCTCTGCATTCCTTCTACAGCTGGTTAATTGCCACTCAGCAGAGTCTATATATTTTACACCAGAGCTTGTGAACCAGAGAATTCATTGTAGCAACATTTGTTAAAATATTTGAAAATAGGTTGTCTAAAGAAATGAAAAAGAGAACAAAGTTAGAAACGATATGGCAAGCAATCTTCTTTATACAATTTTTCAATATTTTAATTGCTGTCAAATATGCTTGAAGTACAAAAAGGAAAGAAACCTATGGATTTCTAAAATAAACAGTTGGGAAATAAAATGCAAGAAAAATAGAACATTGTTATTCAAGCTTGTGCTTTCAAGTACAGACCGTTAGAGCTATTCGTTTTCATCAATTTTTGTGTTTTACTCAGTTGTCAGATTGTGTCGAGTTATTGAGATGGAAAGGTATAGCAGAGAGTATTATAAATAGAACTGTGCTCTATCCTGAAACAT
Source organism: Bombus fervidus (assembly GCF_041682495.2). Lineage (NCBI taxonomy): Eukaryota > Metazoa > Arthropoda > Insecta > Hymenoptera > Apidae > Bombus > Bombus fervidus. Next base: position 17,129,967 of record NC_091517.1, read on the forward strand.
TTTCGACAAGAGAAGATATAATATAAAATAAAATAATGCTACATATGTATTATTCTTTTCTATATAAATATATTACATTCGTATAATAAGAAATTGCTATACTTGGGATAATAGTATAATTCGGAATTAATAATTTCTTACCAACATTCCATATGGGTCCACAATTTATTCGTTTATTCAGTTTATCCATGCAGGATTGCTTTAACTGAAATTTTTCTTTCCACTGAAAATTGATCAAAACCAAATTACTGAACATATATGAAACATTATATGTTTCATATATATGAAAAACAACATCATATATGAAAAACATTCAAAAGATTCAAACACATATCAATTTGATTCCTCTTCTCCCAAATTGTCACCTTCTTTTCTTACATGTCACAGTTTCAAGTTATATACTTGGAGTACCCAGCTCCCCAAGACGCATACAAAACTCGATCTCTTTGGCGCGCGCCTTTTCGCGCAATTTTACCTTATTTCTGTGACGAAGGATCAACCCGGAGTTCGCGCGCTTCGCTATTTTTACCACGGTCGGTATATCGATGTACGAGCGGACAGAGATGCCTATAAATCTACTGGATACCTAGAGTCGAACGTGACCCGGGAGAATAAAGGTGCTGATAAAGGTGACGACCAGTGACGTGGAGTGTTAGATCACGACGCCGGTTACAGTCGACGTCGCGGGCCACGAGATCGAAAATTCGATTCGACGATCGTGTGCGAGTTCCTGTGCGAACAAGGAGTTTCCGTATCCAGAGTTGGTCGCGAGAAAACCCTCGACCACTTTACGCGGAACCTGTGGCAATCTTATTGAAACTTTCCACGGCTGAAACGTTATGCCGGAAGTTTCTAAGTCCGCAGGAAGAGGAGCCGAAACCTGACGATCCGATCGCGACAGTTCGCGACGACAAATTGTCGAATGGTTTCCATCGAACCAGCCAACAGTAAGATTCTCTATTGGTCTTGGAATGTGTCGAACAAGGAAATCGGCGATTGTCGTAGCGGGAAGTGATTTAGACTGGCTTAATAAGTTTTCTTCTAATCTATCCTTTTTTCAGTGTGTTTTCAAAACGAAGTGAATAAAACGAATATATTTACTATAAGTGATTACATCCTACGTCATTTCTTTGTGATTTCTGTTCAATCTAATTTTTATTTTTTATGGTCAATTCTTTCATTATTACGATATTGGTATGTTACTATTGGACGATCTGTGTCTTTACGGAAGTGGTGGTATCGTGTTTTCTGATCGGAATATTTCTTAAGGACATATCTCTTTGTTATTTTCGTAGAGAGAAGACTATGGTAAATAAGAAATATATTTTTATTTAGACTTACACGTAGACAATAGATATAATTTAAAAGCAATTGTACTTGCCAATCATACAAAAATTTGTTGCCTCAGGGCATGACTAGAAGTTATTTCCTATTTTACTTCTAGTGCTATTCTATTTTTAAATATAGCTAAATATAGCTAGTTAAATATACCAGCCGACATTGATTGAGGAAATAAATGATGACAGAATGTTTTTTTTAATAGAAAATTAAAGTGACGTATAGGGATAAAGAAATAAATAAAGAGATAGAGGATACGAAGGGGAGTTTTTTACACGGCTGTTCTATTTCTGGAATTATTGGGGTGGCTGATATTCTTTGGGAAGAATCTCGCGCTTGATCGAAGAGGGAGTAGATCACTGACCCCGGCAATATACCAGAAACATCTTTGTTATTCTAAATAGGAAGAAGTTAACGATACAGAATTTATGATTTTGAGGAACATGTAATAAGATGGTAATAAACTTTGTTATGGAGTCAGAGGTGGAGAAGATTATAAGGACAACTTTATCCTCTTAAATGGAACAGCTGCCTTTTACGATAGTATTCCATAAAGTAAAGAATTTTAAGAACGTAAAAATCTTGAGATGGTAAGTACCTATGATACTCTTCCCTTGACCCACTATGGTAAATTTAAATTTAATTAACAAAATTAACATAGATTTCAAGATTATATTACGTTATACCAGCGACTGTGATTTTTATCTATAAATATCAAAAGTAGGTCTTCAAATTCTTCGAGAAATTCCGAATTTTGTAGAAAAAGTAAAACGAAATGTCGAATCTTTGAAGACACCAAACGTAATAATATTCCGCAAATTCACATTTCTACTTAACACAACTAAAAAAAAAAAAAGAAAAAAAATATAGGAATATGTGTCACACTCTAAATATTACAATAAATACTTTACTGCGGATATTTTGTATGCTTTCTTTACTTATTTGTATTCTGTACGTTTGTACATATTTAAATTTTCTGTAAGTAGATTTGCAGTCTAATTCTTCCCCGGATAATCCAGCGTATATCGGTTTCTGAAAACATAGCGGATATCCCTTTGCGAGCAAAGAGAACGCAATTACACTTGACGTGATCAACGTGAAGAAACGAATTCCGACAGGAAAATCTCAGCTCCGTTACTTTTATTTCAGACACCGGACGAAGCTGGAGGATTCACGTAAAAGACGTCGTGGCAGACGGCGACGGATAATCTCTGACAGGAAGTAATGTATCCGGCTGAAATCTGGCTTCAGCAAAGGTAAAGTATGCCACAGCATTTCTAGAAGAAAATGTGCGGGTTTATAGATGAGATCAATGATATTGGAAGTTTCTCGAGTCCAAGTTTCGGATGAATCTTCCCGTTACCGTTATCTGGTGGTTCGTTTTTATTAAAAATGGTTTTCGCACTTCTATACTGACAAAATCTCATTTGCTAGAAATATGAATCTTTTCAGCGATACGTATGCATATAGTCGTGAAAAAGTTGGTGAAATTTTTATCTGTGTAATAATTGAATGAGCTTTCAGACGTTATGGTGTCGGTGTATGTTTTATTTTCATTCAACTGAATATTTAAACGCCGTTTGCAATCTCATAGACTGTGTAAAGTTTATACAGGATGTTCAAAGGTTTTGTGTTCAAACCTTATCAGTGTGTTCTATAGGTAAAAATAAGACTAAAATGTCAAAAGTTTATGAATGTTTTATCAAGAAGTTATAACAAAAGTATCGAACGTAAAGTTATGCATACTTATGTATGCATTTCGAAGTGTCGTGGCTTTACATCGATACAAGTTTCACATTGGTATAGTATTGAATTTATTACAGACCGAATTTCATGGCGATTTTGTCTCATTCTTTCGCATGCAATTTTGATTGTTGCGATCAATTTACAAATCAGGACAAAAATGAAACGAAACAGCGTAAAACAGAATCATGCACGTACATAAACAGTAAACGTATATACCGCATAACAACACGTACCATGAACAATTTATCTTATCTAATCCTGTACTAAATTCAAAGAAGAAAAGGGTATCGACGTACATTTATCGTATTTCATACCTTCGTTGTAACTTTCTAATTAAGTATTTTTGGAATTTCTCTTGCATGCCACATTTCAGTCTCATTTTTACCTATAGAACACACTGGCAGAGTTTAACGTTAAATTTCTGGACAGCCTAGTTAATATTTCGCAGATCGTTACATAAATTTATAACAGTGTGGGTACAATATGAAATTTCAAAATTACCTGTATACCATATTGTCTATGAATGTACAAGAGAATCTTGTAAATTCTAAGTCTTTTCAGCAGCTGTTTAACTTCAGGGATATTTGTTCACCTAATGTATACTATAACTATACTAGATAAAAATATTTTTTCTACCTTTATACTATATTATACATTACGTTATATCATTTCTATCGCGTCTATATTCTGTTTCCCCGAATTGAATAAAATATTCTACGTTGAAAAATGACAAGAAAATGATCGTGACATTATTAAATAAATATAGGATTAAATGCATTTTCCAGTGGATACATAACGGAGTAGCGAACGGCAGAGATAAAGGATCAGGCGGCATCGAATATTAGTTTCGAACTGCATACGTCAAGAAGTTAGTCCTTACCTATAAGCATTCTGACAGAACTTTCTGCTAGTACATGTAGAACTTCCATAATTTAACGGCATTACAAATGAACCAAACTTTCCGGCTGACTTAATACCTAATCTCGAACTAGCAAAACAACGGTTTATCGATCATTTCGTTCAGTTCTCGACGAGATGCCGGAATTACCCTGTTACAAACCGTGAACGAAACAATCGTTGGCGAATGCCAGAAGCGGATATCGTTCTAGCGATTTTTCACCAAAAATTCCACCGAAGAATTTGACGTAACAACATTTTACACGTGAAAAACGAACGAAACGAAAAATGATAAAAAAAAAAAAAAAAAAGAAGGAAAATAAAAAAAACTCCGACCGTAGTAACAACACGAATTCAATTAACATTACCTATGGAGCATGGAAGTTGTCGTTGGTAACGCCACTCGCATGTATGCGCGTGTCAATCACGCGGAAATTGCGCTTCTCTGCGAGCTTCCGGCCACGAAACTTTTCATATTCCGTTCGCATCGAACTCGAAAATCCACTGGCGTATGAAAAACCAACGGCGATCGCTGCAATTCTCCTGGACTTCGGTGACTTTTCAGATTTTTCCACGAAAACCGCTTAATCGAGGCCGAAAGAGACTCGATGGCGATCGATCTTCTTACGAGGAACGAGATGACATTAAAATTTCCAACGGAAAGTTTCTCTGGTCGGGGTTGAATCGGAATCGAATTTCTGCTTGAACACAGGACGAAATATATAGATCTGAAGTCGCGAGACCGAGCAACCTACAGCATTTTTCGGATCGACGAGAAGATGAAAGTAGCGAGTTTACTCGCAGCGAGATTACATCTTATCTTGCTCACCTCGGATGATATTATGTTATCGATGCGGCGGATATCGATTCTATTTCGCTTCGAATGCGTTGTCAAATAAGCGCGATGTGACTCGTATAAAATAATGGTTTACCGAAATTTTATTCCTCGAGATAAGTAAAGATTTTGTTTCGAATATCATGGGAATTAGCGCCATTATTTATTTACGTATGACTATGTTTCTACCGTTAGAAATGTGCGTAAGAATCGAGCGTCCGAAATTAGAGTATGGAAGAAGAGCGAAGAGAAAATTTGCTTAAAGCGAGAGAAAGATATTGCTTATTGCCTCACTCTTTATTTTGCGTTACATAAAACTCTATATTTTAGAATTCTTTTTGATGTTTTCTTTTTAATTGGACAGAATTTTAATCCTTAGAAAATTCGCGATCTACAAATTGTAAAATTAGCTAAAATGAGACGCTATAAAATAATATTTTTTGTTCAATTTCCATTTCAAATTTCATATTAAAGTTTTTGTTGTCTGACAATTGGTGAATATTATCTGCGAAAAGTTTTGAATATTCAATGAGCAGTGAAGCGAACCAATTGTTATTAATTTTACAAATGAAGAAGCGGAGGAAGCTGAAAACGGTTGTGAGGATGAAAGAAGTCACTTCTGTTTGAAGTTCTCCGCTTATGTAGAAACAAAATGTCAGAGACATGGAAAAATATATATTTTTAACCATAAACTTACTTTGAAATCTCTCTTCGAGTCACTTGAAATCTACGAACGTACATAAATCTCATCATTCGTAAAAGAACAATCGTCAATATTCAGGTCATCATTCTAAATAATAAATACAAAGATAGATATGAAAATACAAAACATATTATTTGGGGGATAAATGTTAACCCGTCGATATTGATAATGCATTTCATCACATATTAAACGCAGTCGGATATTCCACTTGGCAGACTGCTTCTTTGAATTATTGAACTTTCAAATATATTAAATAAACATATTACAATTATATTACATATTTCAAAAATATTTAATCATTCCCAATGGTAAATAGTACCCGTCGTGCATTAATATCGTTTACTAAGTGAATTAGAATTAATTCTATTTATATCTGGCATAAAATCTTCAATTTGGCAAGCGATCACGTTCGAAAATCAAATTTTAAAGCGTCTCTGATATTCCATCTTATACCTGAAGAATCTTATGGAAAACAAATCCCATTCTGTGTAATCTTCACAATCACCAATGTAAGAACAGGTTGAAAGTAGAAAGATATTCCGTTTTCGTTGCCAAAAAATGATTAAAGTTGCGCGCAGTTATCGTCGCTGGATGAACGCGATGTTCAGAAAGATTACTAAATTTAGCAAAGCCAAAGTGGCTCGATAACAGCGATCGAGCTCGAGCCACTCCTGTCTGTCGATGGTCTTCAATCTTCTCCAGGCCACCAAAATAAATCGAAGACAATAACCAGAACTTCCTGTAGGTCGTCGAACTTCGTACTCCTTCGTGATTTACGAGAGTTCTTATCATCTGTCTAATCGCGCAATTTTATTGCTTAAGAAAGATTCCATTATGTTCTTCAAATCCACTTCCGATGTTGATTGAAGTTATAATTGCTCTGAAATTTCCTTCATTTCAAGATAAAGCAATCATTTGCCGAATTTTCTAATTACTTCGGACTTTCTATGATTTATTATCAAGCGGTTTTGACTTTGCTCAATTTTCAAGACTATGGAACGAGTTATTAATCTACCGTCAACACAACTAGAGGAAATAAGGAAATAACTAGGGGAACAACGCGCATGGTTACTGTCTGATTTAGTCATCTGTTACGAAATTGATACCATTGATCGATCGAGTAAATTTGTTTTAATAAGTTGTGAATAATATGATCTTTTTTAACCTACAAATGACAATCAAGGATAGCTCAACTTCGATGATGTAACGCAATCTTCAAATGATCTTCAGCACTGACAATACATTCTCAATTACAACCTGTGACTCAGAAATAATTATATTAAAGAAGAAACGATGATAATAGTCTAGCATTCGGTAGGTTTTTCAATTTATTGAGTTCATAAAAATAACAATCAAATAAACATAATGAACCAAGGACGTAAAGTATGAAAAGGCGAGTCAAGAATTAATTAAAGCAACGAAGCGCGACGGGCTGAAACGGGAGGAAAGAATTTTGAAACCGTGGTTTGTCTGGTACCGCGACGAGCGGAGCGTGATACGTTAACGCGTTCTAACTCGGCTCGGTGGGACGAATTCCGATCCCCTGGAACTTAATTAAAGTAAGCGAAAGAAAGGAATTTCTGACAACATTTAATCGCGTGTGCAGAATATATACGCCTCTCTGCCAGCGACTTCGTGCACCAACGTCAGATGAAATACCTTCAAAGGTCCGACCATGCCCCTATTTCACCAAGATTACCGAAAACATATGAGACACGTCAAAAAAGAACTGTGGAAACTAGGAACCCAGTCAAAAATATGCTAACGGTCTAGCCGCTACCGGCAGCGCGACGCCGATTCTTTGAAGTTCCTCCTATTTCCACCCTCTTTCCCTCTTGAATTTCCTCTCTTGCACGCTCGCCTTCTTCCGTGTTGAAATCTTCTTTGCCATGGTAGACCTTCGGTTATGCAAAGCGCCGGCAAAGACAATCTATCGTCGCACGATCAATCGATGAAAATAGGAGGAATAATGCACGTGGGGTTAGGCGTACATTCCACGAGACCAGGGAAGTATTTGAAAATGTGAACCACGTAAGTAACCGTGGAGTTTGTTCCAAGTATGTGGAAAGTTCCGAGGTAAATTTTCACGTTCTTCTGGTGTACGATCTTCATAAGCTCCGATGGAATATCCCGAAAGAAGCGGAATGTCGGAGGTTGCTTTAAATCAGCTTTTAATGGCAAACGCATCGGCCAATGACCAAACTTCCTCGACTACCACCTCGCTCTCTTCAACTTTCCAACTATTCGATACCTTGTAACTCGGAAATTTAGAACCGACGAACTAGTAATTTTGTAAACTCGCCAACTCGCTCGAGGTTTACTTTCATTCCGCTCGAAATCACGACCGCTTGTAAACCTGGCCGCGAAATCTTCGCAAGTTGGGGAGTCCGCGATTGTTACCCAAATTTGTTAGTCTTCTCTCGGTTCTCCAGCTATTGGACGAAAATTCCTATAGTCTCCCTATATAATTTTTTTTAAATATATGTTTGATATTATACATCCATTTATTTACAAATGTAGGATATTGAATAATAGAATTATGACTAACGCGGAAAATGATCATTACATTTGTACGGATTACACAAATCATGAATGATTAATTATCCTTGAAACACGAAACTAATTATTAATTGCGTTATTCGAGGGTAGTCTGTAATTCGTACAACTTTCCGGAAGCGAAACCGGTTCGCAGGGGCCGAGAAGCGGAGTTAGGTGAATCCAGTCGTTTCATAACTGTGATGCTTGCACGGCTGTTCGGTTTCGTCCAACTTTGAAGTAGCGCGTCTTTGAAATGCGTTCGGTGCCTTGTCTCGTCTAGTAAATGTCAGCGGTTTGATGGCTGTTAATAACATTACGCTTTTGATCTGATCTACTTAGACGTTTGACGCGAATTATCTCGAAAATGTTATTTCCGTCGTTTGAACCACGAATCGGAATTCGTTTATTTCAATACCTTCTTCTTCCTCAATACGTTCATTTTTCGATACTTTACAATAATTGTGATAATCAATGACCGCATTTTTTCTAAACAAATATGCCGATTCAGGAAAGTAAAATTGTCCGCGAATACCGTGACACATCTGTTTGCGTATCTTACGAAAAATATCGATCTCAAAGACCATTATCCTGAACTCAGGAATTTAGTATTCGAAAAAGTTTCGTGACAGTGGCACAGAGCTGCAAAGTGCAAGAACGAGCAAACAACAATCGCGTAGAGAAAACGAAGAGGAAGCAGGAGCGGATAAAAAAGAGGAACGAAAGAATCTAGAGAGGCGGGCCCTGTCGCGTTATTTACTCGCATGGCACTTGACGTCAGTCTCGTTTCCCGGCTCTCGTCGCCGGGACACAGGGGATTCGATTTCGCGGCCCGTGCAAGTAGAAGCGCAAGTAAATTACGCCGGCGAAGTAATAAACTAGAGTGCACGGCAGAGTTGCACGATACGCAGCGATACCCTTTCGCGCGACATTTCGAATAAATACTTCTCGTAAAACACGCGTCGATCCGCGCACGCTCTTGATCCGTTGTATGATCCGCTGCTTGATACGCGATAGAGGACACACATACCTCGCTATATCCAGTCGAATCGAATCGAACTCGGCCTGGCAAGAAGAAATCTCCTTCCTTTATTCTTCTCCCTTAGTGTGTATCTACGTAATCATGGAAGACGATTCGATCCAAGGGAATGCAAATAAGAAGGAACGGCAAGACCAAGTACGATCAAGATCAAGAGAAGAACACGGAGGAAGGGAATGAAGAAGTAGAAAAATCATTCAAGCGTTTCTCTTCCTAGTCGCATGCATGATAGCGAGGCAGCTGCTGGTTGTTAACTTTGACCTTTCAACCGAAACTGAAAACTGAACGCTCGACGCATATATGTATATCACATACGTAGTAGTATTTGTTCGTTGTATCTCCTTTATATAAAGTTATCCAAACATAGAAGGTACAACACAACGATGTTGAAATTCGAGGCGATATTGCATATTTTTTGCATAATTTTTAACGAACCTTTAAATGACCTATATACGTTCTTTTACTTGATTATACCCATAGAATATATCGACGAAATTCGGTTATTAGTTTCTGGCACGCCCTGTATACACGTAGACTGGTACAGGTGCGGCTTGCGCACAACTGACACGCAGCCAGTTCGAAGTTATTCGTAACACAGAGAGATCCGACCCGAAGCCTGTTAACTTGGTGTTTGAGAGAGCACGCTAGACGTGGCTAGGGATGGATAGAGCCGGCATCCGGGGAAACTCGACCGGATAGAGGGAAAATGTTTTGAAACAGGCCAGAGAAAAATTCATTTCGGCATTTCAAGTTGAAAATGGGACGGAATACGGTGAAAAGGAGTTTCGCTGTATGCCTGGCGAGATATTGGTTCTCTTACAACGTATGCGCGAGCGGGCAAGAGCTCGCGAGCTCCTGCTCTTGTGAAAAAGGAATATCGCATACAGAGGGACGGAGTTGATATTGGTCGTCCTATATACGGCTTGGTAAACCACAAACAATTTACGAACGTCCCTCCAGTCGACGCCGGAGCTGCTGCCATAAACGCACCGCGAGAAAAGTGGAAACCGCCGCTGCAGTCATGCGTTCGCAAACATCTACCAGCCTTCAGCGGCGCATTAAATATGAACATGAAAATTTATTGCCACGCCGTGCGACATGGGCGTGTCAACAAATTGTTGCTACCCTACCGCCGAGATTTATTTATCGAACACAAAGATCATTTGAACCGAGAATATCAGCAGAGGAGGTGGATAGTGAGTCTTGGGTTTTGGCAAATGTAATAGGATCATGGTAATCTCATGATGTAAAAATAGATATCTGAAGGGGTACAAAAATTAAAAAAGAAGCGAGGAGAACGGTAAGGTTAACAGATAAGTTTGAAGAAAAATCTACGTTTGCTTAATCTAACTTCAAAAACTCTTGCTCTTAATTATTTTAAACATACTTAAACATAGCTGGAAACTTTGCTATCTCAACCACTAAGCGTTGCTTGGGAAGACTAACTTAATACAGTAAAAAGCTGCGTTTAGAGAAACGCGTAACCCAGCGCTGTTTCAGTTGGAACGAGCAATTTTCATTTAACTCTTCGATTCAGTAGTCGACTTGTGCAAGTTAGTTGTTAAGCAGGAGGAAATACATTGCGATTGATCTTTGAACTCTAGACGAGGTTCATTAAAACGCTAACGAAATGCCGGCATAATTTTTTGCAGAAGAAGGAGCAGAGTTGAAAACGAAAAGAGCACGAGACACGAGAAACTATGACGTAAAATATTGATAGAAGAAACTAATGTAGAAGGCGTACCAAAGACCTACTTTCTCGGCGCATGCAAAGTCGGAATATGAACCAGAGCATATTTCTCTAAATTTTTTATTAAACAGTTGGTTACCTAAAAACCTTGGCCAGTTGGTCAATGGAAAACACAAATCCGTGATAAAGTTTACTGAAACGCTTGCGAAATATCGGCGGTGTGTGTCGAGAAATTACCGGTCAAAAGAATATTTCATTTCTTTAAACCTACCCTTTCACGAGCAAAGAGAACTTTTAAAATTATGAGATTCTTTGAAATCAATCTTGACACGTACGTCTGACTCGTCGGATCTTCATTAAGGAATATGATTTAATGTTATACATACATGCGAAGGCTCTATTCCATAGAGGATTTTACGCTTTAAAACCTCGACCAGCTTTAAATGTACGTACCTGCAAAAAGGAAAATTATAAAATTTAGCAAATTTAGCAAATGTAACAATAACAACGCTATAAAAACGAACAAAATATTCAATTGTTAGGCGCAAAATTCTCAGAGTTATTAGAGAAAAAAGTATGCTTGGGATAAAAATATCTTTGTTAAGCTTTTTTCAAATCTATAGAAACGTGTATCGGGTTGCGCAAAAATAGAAAATAGTTAAGAAATTCAAAATATGCTTGAGTGGTTACTCATAATCGTTGCTAATATCATCGTGTACACATATTACATATTATCTGCAAACAAGCGAACCAAACTTCCATTCAAGCCGCAGACTGCTTAAATAAGTACACGAGGACGATCGATGACGGCAGGTTATCGCGTCAACAGCAATGACAAATCGTGTGTCGAACAAGAATTCAGTCAATTAGCGATTGAACGTGAGGGTATATAACAACGCTTCGATCTGGAATGTTTGGCTAAGCAAATGTCAATCATCGGCACTAATCGACAGGATTATCTCTCGAATGAGCGAACGAGGCATCTTGGCGAAAAATATCGTTTGTGTTAAACTTGGTAAGTCATATTATGTCTTTTATATTAAACTAACTTACGAATTTCTCAATGTTCCCGCACATAATAGCGTGAACGTAATAACTGTCAATTATTACGGTACGGTGCTTTAAATTTGCACTGCTTTCTTAATCCTGAATTCTCTAAGTTATGATATGAAATATATAATGTCTACCAAATAATTATTAGTTAGACGTGGAAGTCGTAAAGAGGATTAACAAAAAATTAAGATATTTGATTAGATATTAAAATGAAAATTGTAGGAGAGATGTATGAAGTTTGGATGTGTTCTGTACAAGGATTTGTTTTTAAAACGTGACGGTCCATTTTCCGACTCAGCTACATAACCGAACTAGGTTTGCCTGCATTGGATAAATCTGCTTGTCGAAATTCTGATTTCCTAAGAAGGATTTGCCGCAATAATTCAGCGTATCACTCGTCGTCAGTAAAGTCCCTGGTGCAATTTACTCCATTGGCGGGAAGGATAGGAAACGTAAAGAACAAAGCCAAGGAGGAAGCCGGAGGATTCTGAAGATGAAACGAATTCGTCTAACAATATCGTATCTCTCTGATGTACGTGAGGAGAATACCACTGGAAGACCAGAGTGGCGGTCAGCAACGAGCTGACATTCCGCATTCGAGTAATTTTCGTCGTTTCTATGAGTGTGCACCTGTCGGTGCAACTGATTCAGTTGGAAAAAGAATAAAAGGTATAATACAATTTCTGTGTATAGTTTAGCCAACTAAAAGCGAAGGTTCGATACATATGTTATACAATATGCATAATTTCTATATTTCATATTTCAAAATACGCTATTCATATCCTTATTGTTCTGAAATTCGTTTAATTTAAAATACATGTATTCAGAACTAATCAGCAGAAGTGAAAAATTTCGGCAGGAAGACAGCAGTTTCGAAAGTTTCAAGTTCCAGGTTTAAAACAAAGCGATTTAATAATTTACGTCAATTTCCTTTCAAATATCCACGTCTAAAATTCTATCATCACACCATCAATTATAAATCTGAGTATCTATATAAAATCTACAAAATCAATTGGGAAAGATACCCATGCGATATTCACCATCATTTTCAATGCAAATATCCAAAATGTGTTTGTCAGCGGTGCATAATAGCCCAGAGAGATGTTTAAAAAATTGATCGACGACTCACTAACGTAGTAGATCGGGCGAAACAACACCGTTCGACCGAGCCGTTTCGGGGCAAATAACGTCGATCTAATATTTTCGCCGAAATAAATTTTTCGTTACACGGCCGGGTGTCATGAAAGCGTTAAAAAACGCGTTGTTTGCTCCGCAGAAGCGCGAATAAACAATTTTATATTTCCCTCCTGTCCGATGCCCTCCCCGCACCCTTCCCTCGTGGCCGTGACGCGACAAGTCCCGCGCCCGATGTAACTTTTATTACGAGCCACCGAAATTGCAACTTTCGGCGAAAACTCGCGGTTCCGCTTGTATCGCAGCCGCGCGTGAATTATCGAGGCGAGTAGAATGCCGGAACGATTTGCAGCGATTCCGGCGTTTCATTCACGGGCCAGGATTTTTGGCACGGTCTCAAAAGAGCGGACAGCACGATCGAGGATCCAGCATTCCCTCGTTCCGTCTAGCCGACCGTTACACCAGCGCCAAGTAACCACCTGACAGATCATTCGTCACAGTGGGGCTCTCGCACGTCACATACCCTTCATGTAAACGTCTCGCGAAATTGGCACCGTCTTCTCGTCATCGTCGCTCATATCGTCCTCTTGCCTCCTCCCTTATTCCTTTCGCTCTCTGTCACGTCGTTGCTGGTCCGTGTTACTCGTTCACACGTGCACGTCTGCATTTAACCAAACACGTCGGATCGTGGCACACGGCGTGCCAGCGTCGACTATTAAGCCGTCGTGAATATCCCAACTTAGTATCACGGAGGAACACAGAGAGGTGGGCACGTATCGCGAGCAGCTTTTAGCCCAAGGCGGCTCTACCATTTTTAATGCTCGCGAGCTCCACCAACTGGATACAGGAGGAATGGGGTTACGTGGCCCCGGCATTCCTCGCTAGATCGTGTGCGCCTTCTTGTGCCCCGACTTGTGCACCCGGCGTAGACCAAGAAAGAGCACGCGTTTAGGTATACGTATACTTGGTATCCGATTTGGTGCAACTGAGAAGATGGTACGCTATGCACAAAGGCAAACCGAATATGTGGGAGTGGAATTTTTTTCTCCCCGGCTATATCTTTCGGCAGAATTGGATTTACTACTGAATTCTAGAGTAAAATAACTGAGAAGTTGGTAGATAGACGTATACGTTTTTGACAGAGTTCATAACAAGTACCGTGAGATGAGATCTTTATTTAAGAAAAACCTCTATAATTGTAATTATTGAGAAAAATTAAAATCCTAACAAGGACATTAGAAAAAGAATAGCAATTCTGCTTTATCAGTAGAAACGAAAATATGTATATACGAAATATTTCAACGTTGGACTGGCAAGTCACATTGACGAGGTACTAAATATTTTTTTAAACAAAATTCTAAAACGACTGGTCTTCAGCATAACTCACGTAGAATTACATTCGTCTGAGTTGCATAACTGTAATACTTTATACCTTCTATATAGGACTAAAGAACTGAGTTTCGTTTCTTACAACGGATTACTTTTGGAGAGAATCTTCGGGGGGGCTGAAGATCTCGCGTGACACAAGCGGAAATTCCCTCGGCTAACTTCTAGCTCCCGGTTATTCGAAAAAGAAACGAGGGATTAAGGATGATGGTTTGAACGCCGGCTGCTCCTATTCTACGTGTCTCGATCCGTTAACTGGTCGTTGGAAAATTACGACGGACTACTTCCGCCATTCCGAGATTATCGACGATTCTCGTTCTCGAGTATACGCGTCGTTTCAGGGGTTCGAGGAAACGACTACTCGGACAAACGAACATTTTTACGATCCTCGCGGATGCGCGACGAACAAATGTTTGCACCCGGCGACAACGCTCTAGACAAGAGCTGGGATTTATGATGCTGATACTCGGAATTGCTGTTTCGAATAAAAATAGCTGGACAGGCAGATATATCGTAAACTAGGTTGATCGACGTAAACAATCGAGTTTTGGAAATTGAAGATCCATCAAGGAAGAATTGATTTGTAATATTTTTACTAATGTGCTAGCTTTTTACTAATGTACTTAACTTAGTACTAGCTTTAAGTGCTGTTGTGAAATAGGATTTTTCAAGGTTACTTCTATGAAATCGAGCTTCAAAATTGCAACAGTTTTTAATTAAGAATTTAATCGAGATTCGTCGAAACAATTTTCAATTGTTACGCTGTTCCGTAATAGGGGTTATGAAATTAAAGTAGTACGAGAAGCGCATATGGTGTGAAGATTACAATTATTGAGATATTGGGAAAGATGCCAAGAAATTTCGACCAGAAATTTGTTGAATCACATCCTCGTGTTTTCGATGTGTCTCTGCATGTGAGGAAGCTTTGCCAAGTTCCTTAACCAAAACGTGTGAAATATTCTTTTAATCTCTTATTTCTTCAACGTGGTATTTACTCTGTCTTGAATAATAAAATATAATATATATATATCCTTAATATTCTTATGAAGAAAACAATTTTATATCTCAAAAGTATTTTCATAAAAAATATTTAGATTAAACTTTCGTTATAGTTAGATCGCAATTTCCATTTCCTTTTCTCAATACTAATTTTATCCTGCATATCCATCTCCATGTATAAATACTTATCTCTTGCCTACCAAAACTATCCAAAACAGCTTTCCTTTCGCGTTACTCGACCACAGTCAGCACAAGCCCATACAGCCGATTCCATTCTCAGATTTATCTTGTCGAGTCGGCACGGCTTCGAATCGCTGATAAAGTCTGCTGGAAATGAGCTACACCTGGCGATAGTCGTCTCCTCGTTCCGGAACGAAACTATTGGCCGCGGTTAAATGTGACTCGGGAGATCATAATTTCGCAAAAAGGATTAAGCTCGAAGAACATTACGAGCTGGGCAGTCTGTCGGCGAGAAATTACGGACGAGATAATATTGGAAATATAAAGCTTCCGCCGTCTCGTCGCGACAGGTGGTGCTCGCCCTTTCTTTTTTTCCGCCTGCCGGAGATGACAATTAATTACCGCGAGGAAAATGATGACAGCACGCACGTCCTACGTACACGTTTATTTCTTTTTTTCTTCCTTTCATTTCGTTCCTCCCCGGCATGCATCTTCCGCGATCTCGATGTTCCATTACCGAGGATTTCTAATTAAGCGGAACTAACGGCACGGGCAAATCTCTTTGAACGTGTGTGCGACGTTTTGTCCTGACGGAAGACGACACGGTAAGATGTGTCCGTGGGAAAAAAAAGAGTTTGCGTTCAGTGAGAGAAAACGAGAATTGGGAGTAAGTGGATGGATATGCTGATGTAGAGGCCATCTGTTTTAATTCCGTTCGCGGATTATGATTGCGAAGTTATGTCACGTACCTACGCGCTGCGGCAGGTACAGAAATGATACATTTCTGGGCGATGTAATATATTGAAGTTAGGTTTTAAAGCAACATCCTTTACGATCACGGAATCTCTACATCTCGCTCTCTTTGCATACCAATGACTTTAAAGTTGTTCGTTTGATATACTCTGACGTATATAATATTTTTTTGCAATTCCTATTTATATATTTTATATATGTAGGTATGTATTTATAATTATTCGTAATTATTTGAAATATCATTGTGTAATAAATTTACAAATAATATACATAGTGAAGGTAAATGTTTCGAAATTAATTTTCATTACTCTTTTAGTACTACGAATTAAATTTCATTTAAACGTGTTGTTGTAAATTCTGCCCTCTTTAATGCGAACTTCGACTGTATAAGAAGTGCATATATTAATAGAAGCCATAGTGATTGTACGCTGATTGCGTGAAGCTGCGCAGACGATCGAAGAACAGAAAGAAAAAGCGGGCGTTAAATATAGCTGGATGAAATGAAAGGGACGAAAAGCGAAAAAACTTCGGAACACCTCTCACTTTCACCAAATATAAATTCTAGAATACATAACTCCGAAAAATACGGAAACGATAAAATAGCGTTATTGCTAGAATATCAGATTTATATAATGATTAAATTAAATTACAGAATAAAGATTTTTCTCTTTATCATAATTTGAACAGTATGAACCCATCGAATTTAACGATTCTAAAAGTCCATTCTTACCTCTAAGCCACTTTGCAAGAAATCGAGACCAAAAGTATCATAAAATCTGTCGAATAATCGTTGCCAGACTTTTCTAACTGAACAATAAACGTTTCGCAGGATCACCTATAGCCGGAATGAAAAACAGAGAACGAATTCGTGTTATGGGATCGTAAGACGTTTATATAAAATCGTGTCGTAACATTATAACCAACGTTCGATTCGCCAGTAAAAACTCGACCGATTCTCGATGCTCGTTAAAATTGACTCTCGAACTCAACTTCGGCCGTTGACCTGTGCAACTCTCAGAATATTTGAGGATTATACATCGAATTTCCCACAAATCTAATGTTAACCTTACCTGATTACTCATTCTGTCCTTCCTTTCAGTCATGAATTTTATAATTTATTTGATGAGTTATGTCGAACCACAGTTTTATGCCCCAATCCACTTAAAGATTAATGCATAGCATAGAGGACATCCGATTAAAATTTATAAACTCCTAAATGTATGATTCACCAAATTTATCAAATTATTGAATTTTATTGCATTATTGCATTAATATTGGAAGATCTTACTTTAAAATTTCTATTCGTAGATACGGAAATGAACAGCAACATTTTTTCGAAAAACGGACACTCTATTTTACAAACAGTGAAATAATGACACAACTGCAATTAAATGGGCAAAATCTTTCTTATACCTGGTAATACTTCGATATTGTAAAATCTGCCATTCAAGTTATTCATTATATTTAACGATCTACTTAACCTTATCCTAAAACATTCTTATTACATTTCTTACATATTCTTTTACATATTCTTATTACATATTCGTCGCAAAAACGGCCACACATACAGATGAAAATATATCTGTAAAATTACATAAATGCTTGGAAATATCGATTTATTGCAAAGAACGGGCAATTTTTAAATTCTCGGGATACTAGGAATTCGAACATTTCATTAAAAGTACAAAACGCATTGTACCGGATGATGGAACAGCCAGTGCAAACCGAAACGTAATTCAACGTTTAATACGATTTCGTTAAAAAAAAAAAGCCACCACGTTGGAAAGAAACGAAGTCTGTTCGTGCATAATTTAATTAAACGAGTTTATTCATCACAGGACGTGCACCAGCGCGGAACTAAAAACTTCATTCGATATGCGAAATGAGGATTATAACTACTTGCTGTCCGAAATACGGGGACCACGATACATGATGGTATTATCGACACTGTTCGAGAGTCCATCCATAACGCGATTGCGTTTGCAATGTGACGTGCTTGCCAATGAAACAATCCCCGTTAATGTAAAAATAATTCTTCGAACAAAATTAGCCAATATTTTGTCCGAAAATTTTTCCTTCCACAGCAATCGGAGCTCTGTCGAATTATTATTTGATAATGATAAACGAGCTGAATTTTATCAGCTCACTAATTGAAAGTGATACATTTTTTGCATTTTTAAGAAAGATTTAAAAGATTTCAGTCTAATGCACGACCTAATTTACTTATTCGTCCTTTTTATTGCCGTATCACAGCAATATTATTTTAGTAATTTACAATACACGAAATTCTCTATACCTGTCCAAAGAGAATATATGATGCGGATTTGAATTGGATTTAATACATTAGTAAGGACGGAAATGAAATTATTTAACATTAATTAATTAAAGTTAGTAATCTAAATACGTTCTTCCTAAAGAAAAAATAATTTGCGTGATTGAAAATCCGAATAGCTAAAAATTTGTATTTCGAAATATTTATTTTTGACTCTTTTCCTCAATCTTACTTCTTTCGAAAATTTTACGCTAAAGTCTTATTTATACTTTGTAGAACTACTTATTTACGGTGTATCGTACCCTAAACGAGAAATCCCGGGTTCGTTGTAACGCAATTTTCTTTGAAAATTTTTCCAAAATTGTAGAAGTTTTCTAAGCTGCGTTCGTTTCGCTGGCTACGTAATTTCTACTCTACCGTAAGTATCGTGTTTTTCAACGATATAAAAAAAAAAAAAAGAGTAACGTGGTTGGTGTGAAACTTCCAACGGATGTATTATGTCCAGGGGAGCTGTCAGGCTGCGAAAATGGTTTCGTCGCAGGAGGCACGAGGGAGATTTTAAGGTGTAAACTCGCGAAACAACGAGGCCAGAAAGGAGGAAGGCAAATTAGAAAGTCGGCAGCCGCCTTCGGAGAACGCCGTGAGCTACGTGCAACTCTAACGTATGCCTCAATAGAAAGGAAGTTCAGTGAATCCATCAAATGCATGATTATATAAATATTAATTAAGATTTTCCGGTCGATATTTTCCAATCCTGTATTTTGTAAGAATCCTAACTTCCATTTTATTTCTCTCGAGTATAACTGTTTGTAATATTATCGCAATCTTTGCAATTTAATTGAATGCTCTTGAACACTGTTCGTATCGCGATGAAGTCCAACACTTATCAATAGTGCAATAGTTCTTAATTTGGAAAAGTCAACGTGCGTATACATATAATTACTTAAAGCGTAACGTCGTTGGTTGACTCCTTCAAAAACGAAGTCTTCGACGAAAAACCTTTATTCTATACACTTCATACGCCATCCGCTATCACACGAGAAAACTTTTTCCGCGCCTAATTTTCACGAATCTCTCGCATTTTCGGACCTGGAAATTCTATACGTTTCTTTCGACGCAGCAAATTAACGCTGGAACAGCGTCGCAGCTAGCTGAACTGTACAGCCAACAGCGGCGCGACTAAAAATCACGGTTGCAGCATTTACGTGAAAGACAAGAGGAGGATAAAGAGTCACGCTTCGAGGCTCCCTCCATACGAGAGAGAACTATGCTCAAAGTATTTAAACGTCGAGCACATCGTCGAAAGAGATAAAGGGGAGCAGGCTTTGCTGAAAGAATTTCGTGGAAGTTGAATAGAGTGCGAAGAGAAAGAGGGTGAAGGATTAGAGAACAAGCTGCAGGAGAAAAGGAGCTTACCGGAGCCCGGTTGAAAGTGCTGATCGTTTGGTGCCCTATTACTTTGAGAATAGGAAATTATCAGCGCCTACTGCAAGGGCAACCCAATGTTTCGAGACGGAAAAATATCTCTGGTCCTCTGTTTTCGAAGAATAACCGATTAATCTACTTACCGCCATTATCGTCGATTCGATAGAATTTCTTATTCTTTCTCAGATTATTCTCTTAGGAATATTGTAGCAAAAGGACAGCACGGAAGATGAGAAATATGAATAAATAGCTTGGCAAGTTTTGGAAGTTGATGGAATTTCTATTTGTCTGTTTGAAGATAAGAAGATTTTATAACAGAACGCTTTGCCTTTTATTTTTAGTACCTTCTTAATTCAATATGACGAAGTTCGTGTCTATTCAAAGAATAAACGATCGCTTAACAAACTCATAAACTCGCCAAATATTTTAAACGGCGTAGGAAATCTTCAATCTCCTACAACCACAAATTTACTTTGACATTCAGAACAAGCCATCTCGCACCGCCTGGTTGAACCAACGCAACGTTTTAAAATATCGTCGGTCAAGCGTGTCCAATGAATCGAGTATCGATACAGTCGGCAACCCTCGAGCAGCACAGAGAAATACACGGAGTAGACGCTACTTTCAAAGATTTTCCGATGGTTAGCTCCTAAAATGTGTCCAAGCACTTTGACGCTTGATGTTCTCGAAGTCTTTGCGAGAAGTGTCCACTTTCCGATGGCATGCCTCACTTTTACGAACCAACGAACTGAGGAGAAGAAAGAAGAGGCATGGAAAGGGTGGGGAGGAAGGGTAGTCGCTTTTCTTCTTTGGGGCGCTTTCAGCGTTAAAAGCGACTACTGAATGGCCGCGAGCCCCTCCATAGATCGAGTGGCCGTCGTCACTGGCTGCCACGGCCTCGAACTGTTGAAGTTTTCACGCCATTGACGCCTGTGGGGATTAAGGCGCGCACACGAGCCAGCTTTGCTTTGTCGTCTCTCGCCAATAAAGCTGGATTACGCTCGAAACGTCGATTCAATTCGGCTCATCGACCAGATTGAAAGAACGCAGACACTGCCTAGATAGCCAAATGATGCGGTGCGGCGCGATGCCCACGAGTCTCTTAAGTACCGTCAAAAATCACTGTCGCGCCGATACTATTTGCATTTTCTCAGATAACGGCTGCCAGATTGTCTTTGCACCGTGAAATTCATTATGGTTCAACACTGACGCACGAAGAGATAGAAAGATATGGTATATGAGAATTAAACGTTGAAGTTATTGCATGGGAATAGTCTGCTATGACTAGTTAAGTTAAAAGGTACTGTTATTGAGCAAGAGATAGCGAAGAAGTATTTTATTATGTAGCGACTGAGCCTTAAATTTTTACTGCAAAACTTGTACTATAAAATTTGCGGTTTACGATATGCAATTTTCTTCCGTCGTGCAATAAATATATGTGTGTAGTATGAAATTTCTTGGGAGTCCTGTGCTTTTTGTTTATTTTATAAAATAGATTTATGTCGGATCACAACTTTAAAAATTCTGAATTCTGTTATGATCGTTTCAAAGGGACGAGTTTGGAAATTTTTTATTGACAAATACTCTCTAATGTTTTAAATTGTTTTAACCATCGTCGAAACTTTTTTATGACATATCTGACTTGTTTTAAACGCTTCAAGTTCTTCCGGTTTTCGTGCATATTATGAACAAAATTTTATGAAATTTATGAAAAAATCCAGAACAGACAGTAGTAAACGCCGTCCATTAAATTCTGAATGAAAAATTACGTTATGAAGTGCTCATTGCGTTAGCGTTTATACATACCCAGCATTATTTCGAACATCTGATATTCAAAGCAAAGTTAGTTATCGCTGCACGAGTTCTTGTTTTCTTATCTTCTTTCGTTCCGCTCTTCGCTCTCTATAAAATATGAGCAAATATTTCTACCAGATATTGTTTGCCTTCAAAATAAGCCGTATAAAAATGTGAGAATTTATGTTGAAGAAAAATACACTTCTGTTTTTTTCTCGACGATTTCCACGTGGAAAAATAATAACAGGAAGTTAAATACAAAGTTGAATAAAAAAAGAAAAATTCATTTCATATTCCCAACCAACTATTGTAAATTCCTTAAATATGTCGCAGAAATTAATATCGTCGTTGTTACTTGCAAAAGAAGAAGATTCTTAAATCAGAAAACATAGCCACGACGTTGTAAGCTACTCGCAGAGGAGATAAAAATCATGAATTCTTTAACGAGCGTCCAACGAATACCAGGGCGACGATAAATTTACTTAACCTTCCACATCCACACCTCAAAAATTACGCTAATTGGAAACGAACATTCAAACAACCTATTACCATGGCTGGCAAAAAGCAGCAGACCATGACTACCGATGTCTCTGCTCATTTCGCCAGTCGTAAATCGCAATTGGATTCAAACCGCGTATCAAGTACACCTAATTACACGCTCGTTTCGTTTATCTTATCCTCCCTGGAGTAGTACAAAGAAAAATACATATACACACAGGATACTAGGTGATCGAACGCGAGACGCGTGCGTTATTATCGCGTAATGAGCGTGATTACCCGGGGGCAGTTAGGTGCAGGCGTAATTTCGCGGATTTAAAAATTTTAGCACCCCACGCAGACACAGAGAAAAACTAACACAGACGCGAGAAAGCCACGCGACGAACTGTGGGCGTTGCTACAGCGCATTACCACGCCGCTGGCTAATAATTGACTTCCGAGTAACTGTTTGTCGTTGAAAGTCAATGCTTAGTTATTCTATCAAGCTTGCGGCTCGGTCAACGTGGAACACCGACGCGTAGCTTAACAGCAGTTCGGCTCACGTCGAAACCAGAACGGACAGGGCAGAACCCTGATAGGAAGTTGTAGCCCGGTCGCGCGTGCACGACCGTGTGCACCACGATGTCGCTGAATTATTCCTTCGGCATTAGCCGGATTATCAATGTGATAGTTGGCAGAGGTGGCCGCCAAAAGCGGCCGAGGCCGTGCTTCCGGCCGGCACAAACCGCGTCCGCGCAAATCTGTTTTGACACGTACGGGCAGCGCGCCCAATACCTATATCACCCTTCAAATCTCACTAATTACGCGCATCCGCTCGAGATTATCTCCGGCTAATGCCTGAACCGTGATTGTTACTTCGCTTTGCTTAATCAGTGTCGCGGAAATCCGATGGACATGTCGAGGAATAGAAAGGAATGACTGATAGCGAAATGGTCGTAAGTTTGACTGTTATAGATCTGCTAGATATGTTATTATTTTGACAAGTTTCCAATAGTTGATGGACACCGTAGGTATTGATTCGCAAAATACCGTCCTAAGATTGACAGATTCATTTAAAGTGATCATTTCTACATATAGATACCCGTAGATATCGATCGATACTACTGTTTGAGGAATTATTTTGCCATCTCGTTTTATTTTTACCAATAACATTATATAGCTTTCGTTCTTTTTTAAATTGATGTTATCCTATCATACAGGAAGGAACGTATAATTAAAATAAACGTCCAATTACACAATGAGTCGTTCATACTAATCACCGAACGTTTATCGATTATAGCGTTCATTCACCTGTAAAGTTTAATGCTGCAGTTCCTGAAAACCGTGAGACGAGCTTTCGGGACATGCACGAGTTGTCGTAGATTGGGACTACGCGTTCGCGCACACGTTAGAAAATGCGGTAATTTGGTATCGACAGCGGACGTACTTTCGATCCCTGAGCCACTGCAACTATCGAGCATGCGAGCCATTGTTTCACGTTTCACGATCGAATCAAGTTCAGTTTCCACTCGAATGTTCCGCATTGCCGTGACCACACTCGATGTTTCCACTTGCGAGCAACGCTCTATCGTACGTATGTATGCAGTTTCTCTCTCTCTCTCCCCCTTTCTCTTTCTCTTCCTCTCAGTCTCTCTTTGCTTGTCGGTGTGGACATGCTGGCGAACTTTTGACATAGCCAACGACCGGCACAATTTGCTCCAAGGGCTTTCTACTTCAAAGGAACCATACGCATAAGCCCCTATTACATTTATGTCAACCGACGTATTTACTTTTGCAAAGCTCCATCGGCAAATGCACTGCAAGATATTTACAGTTTCAATGGAACTTGTCGGAAGGCTCTGAACAGCGTTAGTATCTCGTCAAGATTGGCTTTGCGACGTGACCAAAACGCTGCCACTTTCCCGCCAGCGTGAATTAATATCAACCAGTATCCAATGGAACGATCTGCCCTCTCCCTTTCTCTCCGACATCGAAATAACACTGTGTGGAAGTTATTTTCGAAAGCTCTCGCCAGTTTCTATCGTTTCTATTCGTCGCTTTTTTTTTTTTTTTTTTTGATACCAGAGTGTCCGTTTTTGCTTTGTATGTGTCCGCTTTACGAATTCGTCAAATTAGCTTAACCTTTGAACTTCGTACGGGAGCTGTGTATCGTAGCGTGGAATCGTTGAAATATGTTTTGATCGTTATGATACAATTCGTCAGACATGCTGGTCTTTCCATGTTTTGGTAAAAGTTAATAGTTTTCTGGCGGTGACATTATTTTTAATTGAGATATGATTTAATGAAACAAAGGTGGAATAACGAGCGAATACTTAACGTTACATCAACTGTACCGATGTGGTTATTAGCGACGACAATGCGAGAGATTTACTAATTAGATCTTACTAAATAGCGACATGTCTTTCAGAAAGAAGAAATCGTCTGAAACTTGATTTTCGTCACAGATATATCCATTAAAGTTTCTTTGATCTGATATCTATATTTTACACTGACAATTTACATTTTATGGCATTTCATGTTCTAAAGGAAAACTAAGAATATTTTCTTTTCCTTTTGAATTTCAATTTTCTGTTGAATATTTTATCTATCTGAAATTTTTGAAGCCAAATTCAGAATGTAAAATCTTGGGAAAATATTTCCAAAAGTTCTCGATTCACATTAAAAATTGTACAACTGAAATACTCTTCTATACCAAATAACAGCACGAAGTTACAGAATTTCAATCCTTTCACCATCGTAACGATTGACACATCGCGAATTCACGATGCAGCACGTGCAGTCGCCTCGAAGAATTTACAATCCTCGGGACCAGTTTCCCCCTTCTTTGGCGACTGTAGCGTTTTCATGACAAATCCGCACGAGCTACACACGCACATAGGGGATGTGGTTCAAGGGTAAACACTTCGACCACCAAACTGGTCGTGTAACCATCTCCTCAACGTCTCTGAAGAACGACACGGAGAAAAGGCAAACAATCGAGACCTTAGATTCGATACGTATTCCTGATCTTTATGGAACAATGTTCCGGTTGGAATATCCGGTTGGAACGTGAAAGTTATTAGAAAGAACTTAAGTCTTTCAATCATGAAATACTTCCTGTAATAAATATCAGATTAAATACTATTTTTCACTTTCAGTAAGTATTATATATATCGATCGTATAATAGATTATTTCAAACTATTGTTGCAAACTATTCAAAAAATATTCGGTACATGGGTAGAATATCTATGAAGCGTTATAATCGATTCAGATTATCAGAACCGATTAATTGGACAGAATTTTATATTCATGCGAAGTAACGATACAAAATACGCGAGAAAAATTTGTAAAGAGACAATTGCGCGTTCATGTCCATAATTCTCCAATCAAAACCCTATTAGACAAACTTGATACGATTTGGATAGGAAACTCAGTGAGGTATCCGCAAAATTTAGATCAAAATTGTGGAAATATTTTTGATAACATGAATTACCTGTAACCCAAAATTCCAAGCAAAATAATAATTCTACGAAGTTTTAATAATTCCCTAATGATTTTCCAGTACGTTACGTTGTACGTGCTGTAGAGGGAGGTTAGGATTGATTAATAAGATATGCTAGAAATTTATTTCTCTCGTCTGTTATAATTCACAGACATGCTGTAAAGCAGAAGTTTCCAAAGGATAAATTAAACATTAATGACAACAGCGGGGCGATCAAAGAGAGAATCTTCTCCTAGTTGAAGTTTCGACCACCATCTTATCCAAGTTAATTTAGGTATCATCGCACCCACTCCTGAAAAAGGTGCTCTAAAAGTGACGAAAAGATATCTAAATAAATGACGACATAAAGTTACAAAGTTTGCCAAATTTATCATTTCGATGATCTTTTAAACGTTGGAACGTTGTGATTAAATTTTATTGGAGAGCAAACGTTTTCTTAAATAACCTCACACAGAAAGAGATTCGAAAATTTGAGGTTGAATTCTCGGAGAAAGAATTGTTCAATGGAAAAGTAGCATACGAATATCATTTTTTAATAAGGTACTGTTTGATATTTGAGTAAGTTTAGCTAGCTTTCCCGCGTGAAATTGCTGGAGTTATACATTGGAATAAAAGAAGAAATTCCATGCGGCGCGTATTCGTCGAATAATTCAGCAGTATAGCAACGTTTTATGTCGCGATATCGTAAAATATTAACTTTAGGTGGCGTAAAGTGGTAGAAAGAGGAATTTTAAATATGTCGCGCCGTAATGTGCAACATTTGAGAAGCTAGTCATAAAGTAAAATAGTACTAAAATAACACACACACACACACACACAAAACATTTCCAAGCAATAGTATATAGGTAAATATACATTTATTCTGTAGCAGCCTAATATTCTCTTACGTATTGTACATCAATCTCTGTTGTCTACATTTCCCAACAAAAAATCAGGATACCATTAACCGTGCTTTACATCGACATCCAGTCGCTCGAATTTTTCCATCAACAAGAGAAGACACAGAGCCTCCCCGATTGATCCACCAATTTCAAGTTTTAAGTATTAGGGATCCAACGAATTGTTCATGAATATGCAACAACTGGCTTCGGTTTCCCCTCGTCGGTTGTTTTTGTCCCTGTTTATCTCATCCGACCTTCTTCTTCTTTCCATGCTGGACGGGGCGGAAAATTGAACAACCAGAGGGGGAAAAAGAGAAGATGAAGCGGATGGAATCGCCTTGCTTTTCGAGCTAATATACGGTGGTCGAATTCAATCCATGCCGGCAAATAACGATGGCTCCGATTAGCAATTATAATTCGCGACCGGCCACTGTGTGGAACCACGGACGGCTCGTTGAAAATTTCAAACCGCGTCCACCACGATCTTTTCTTTCCTTTCCCTTTCTCTGTTGCCCGCTACCAGAGCCTTTCTCTTTCCGTTCGTCGCTCCTTCTCCACCTTCGCGATTCGTACTGTCGCTCATACCGCGAGCAAAAAACAACGGCGAATGCCCGATTGCCCGTGCAACGAACCCATCGACATGCAATAAACAGCGTGACCCGTAGCCTCGAGTCACTAGTGGCGAGTTCAGGTCTCGAGTCCAGTGAACATACACGATTCACTAACACTTACTGCAGGACCACTTGCTGGAGGAAAAGTGATATCCGAGTATCGGAAGATCGACGAAAATAAATTATTGATGATCCCTTGATAACGAACCTCCAGAGAATTTATAAAGACAGATATCGTACGATACGCTGCAGGCAAGTATTTATTAATAATGAAGAAACCAAGAAGATAGAACGCTTCGGCAATATGAAAATCTTGTGTTAATATCGTTCAGCCATTTTCTACACGTTACTCTCTTCGGAATAATACGCAGCATGTAAGTACACACGCTCAGCCATAAGCATTCCTAGAATCCTAGTAGCCTTGTTAAACATTCCTACCACGCTCGGAAAAATGTCAGTCGGCGATAATATTAAATCGTTAAATAGTTAAGGAGGCTTTAGCTTCACGTACACGTGCGACGAACCTTTCTTACGTTGTTAATCGTCCACTCGCGCTAATATATTTACTCGATATTTACAATACTTTTAATATCGAATATTTTACTCAAAAATTAATCCGGTGTGTATATTAGACAAATTTCCAAATTCGTTTTTCTCGAAAATGAGATTAGGCACTGTTTTATTTCGCATTATCGACTTATTTTCACTTTTAGGATGTCGTTTATCTATTCCTACCTAAACGGGAAATTAGGCAAATTCATGTATACTTAACAAGATTTCAAACCCGATTTCCTCGTGAATGTGACAGCCAACGCGACTTTGTTATTCTTGGTTTCCATTTTATCTCTAGCCATAAAATCTCCCTTGATTCTGCTTGCTTCTATCATGAATCGAGGACCATGATGTATACTAGACAATGTACAATGAGTGTTACTTGGATGGCGTGAGGAATATGGTGTGTGGCAAAAAGAAAACTTGGTGGTTCGATAGTTTGCACATGTTACAGATCCGATGTACGTGCGTCGAGAACATAGCCAGGATACAAGTTAATGGAAGATATAGGTGAAAAATAGTAGCCGCCCTGTAGTACAGCCGCTCATGATTTATGACTCGAACATGATGCCGTTTGTAATGGCTAAGCGATAAACCGGAAGCCGGCGCGCCGCGT
Organism: Bombus fervidus; assembly: GCF_041682495.2. Taxonomy (NCBI): domain Eukaryota; kingdom Metazoa; phylum Arthropoda; class Insecta; order Hymenoptera; family Apidae; genus Bombus; species Bombus fervidus. The sequence continues at coordinate 17,158,386 of NC_091517.1, forward strand.
AATTTCTCTCACGGAACTATCTATTCATAGGTATAGCCGGTGATAATGGCGTTGGATCGTTTCGCCGACCCTCCGAGAACAAAGGAGCTGGTTCGAGTTCGAATTAGAATTTTACCACCATTATTTTGGATTCGTTATAAACGAGCAATTATTTATCTTGGTCGCTTGAGAGTTGCTTTTATCGAGGTTTTGCTTTGGCTCTTTGTTTTTGAATGTCGATATTAACGCGCCTTACAATGTGTAGTGGATGTTATTACCGTGTAAAAAATGTATTAATTTACTGCTGATAGTGGGAAGGGAGACGATGCGAAGATAAGGAGAGGAGCTATTTCTGGAGTCGTATTCATCGAGAGTTCGAAGACACTCGCGTTCTTTGAACTCCTTGGGGATATCGACACCGTTTTAATTAAAATACGATAGAATGTATAATACTGCTGGTACTTTCTTCTAACTCTTGAGAGAGTATCGCTCGTAATTAAAATAGGTAAGATATAAACGCTAGTGATTGAGTAAATGATATTAGTACCATTGATCTTTTAATATGTAATACAAGACGCAGATTTTTTAATTGCAAATATTGTTCTAACTCTAATTATTACATTATATTATATAATGTTATATTTTTTCGAATTAGCGGTGTATTATGATGAATTGTGTAGTTTATTAATTGTGTGAATTAATATGGTGCAACTGAAAATATTCCATTCCACATTTTTTGATTAAAGTATCCCACATTTAGATGAAATAATATCTTGGTAAATAATTAAATTTCACTTTTCTAATCTTCAAATATCCACGTCCCAAAAAGTAATTTTATCGCGTAATGATATAATTTGCATCGAATCAGTTCAACGATCCATCACGACGAAATCTCGAAGTAATTCTCGAAACCAAAATTTCGCCGCGGTTGCATTTTTGGCTAGCTCAATTTCTCTATCTTTTACGAGCACTTTGCTTTATAGTAGTGAGAAGCGGGAATATTTTTCAGGCGATAAGACGCGGTGCCTCGCTTTGTATCAGCTGTAACTAGCCTCGAGTGTGCGTTAAATATATTTAACATTTTAAACAGCACTATCTCGCTAACAATCAATACGAATAAAATGCCACAGGCTTGACTCTCACGCGTTCGAAGTAGAATTAAATTACGCAATTCGAACGAACAATATGGAGAGGCCGAAACGTCTCTTTTGGGAATACAAGGACCATTAAAGGGTCCGAAGGCGTTTGATATATCGAGCCAAGTACAAACTTCTCTGTTCCTGGTTCTCAGCTAGTGAATAGAAACTTTGCAATCTTAAACGATCTCTATCGATTTCCGCAAAATCATTACCGAACTATATAGTTGATAATATATTCGGCAATTTCGGTCGTATGCCATACTCTACATAACGCAGATGAAGATGCAGATGAAAACTTATTCGCTTGAAACGCTCGTTCTAGATCTTAAGAGGGACAATTTTTTTAACGTTTGTTAATTGGAATTTTCTTTTATCTGTTTTTATTTAGCGAATATAACCACAAGTCGATTAAATTCTTCGATAAAAAGGAACCGAGTTATTAGCATAAAGAATTGATTCTTAAAGGTCAAGAGGTAGTTACTGGTAAATATATGTGTTCCAGTTACTTTCTTACGTCGAAGGAACGCCCATTTCGAAGCGCACGCTTTGGACCGAGCCATAGCCCTAAGACGTAATCCCAAGATACGGGGCGACAGCGTAAATAGAACCGATGTACAAAATCTAAGCCAGTCTCTATATAAACGTCGGATTCAATAAACTTGCACCCTTTGGCACATATTCCAACGCCGACTAAACATATTTGTATGTACCGATGCTTGCAAGTACGGTGACATCGTTTTACTTTGAACGATAAAATCTGAGAAAATATAGATATTTCCAATTAAATTGCGTGAAATTATCTTCCGAGGAATGTTTTGTAAAGCTGCCAAGAAATTTTAAGAAATAAGAAATTCTATGAAGAACTTTTTATACACTTACATTTTCAAATAAATAAATTCTTCTACTGAATTTCGACCAACTGAAAACTCAGTTTTTGTATGTAACGATCGAACAAACAATCGACTTCTATCAGATATAGTTATGAACGATATAGTTTTTAAATACGTATGCGAATTTACTGAAATTTTCATGAATATTTGAAAGACAAGCTGTCTTGGAATGTATACGAAGCATAGTATCGTTAAGCGAAGACCGTTGTGTACGAAACAGAATATTTGTGGGGAAGAGAGTTCTTAAAGACGAAAGATGGGATCGCTGCGAGAGTGAAGAAAATCTAGAGACAGAGTTTTGAGAAGAAGCATTAACAAGCAGATCGAGTTTAAACAGACCGAGTAGTTCGCGTTTGTGCTTGTTCAGTTAACAGTTTCCCTTGGAGGAAAGCAGTTAAAACGTTTTAGATTATAACGCAAGAAAAATGTTTCACGCATAATGAGAGTTAAGTTTGAAACTAATCCGTGATCGTATGTTTTTTTGCAGAAACCTCTTACGTTTTACGTCTACGGATACAATCCAGAAACTATCGTAACTCATCCAATTTTCACTTCACGCGATAAAAATCTCACTATCAATCGTCTACTTTATTGTAAAATAATTCGAGTCATTCTATTTCTCTTTGAATTTAATAATAACTAACAACCAAATTTCTCAGTTATGATTCAAGCTCGTATATTATACACCATGAATCATCGTGACGCATGCAACGCCAAACACCATCCGCCAGACGTCTCTTTATTCTTTTCAGAGCGACGAAACAAATCACGGAACGAACCATGGCACACTCGCGCCGAATCTTTCAGACGATTCAAACTGTTGGATGGTTAAGTGGATTTCCATTCTCATCTCGACTCGCGATTTCAACGAGGGGGACGTTCGTGTGAAGTGACACGGCCCTCGGAACAGTGAAAGTGGGGAAGACAGAGCGGGCCGCGATTAATTGACGAAAATTCACGTTAGAACAATCCCAAGGGCGCGCGGAGAAGGCGGGACTACCGAATGGTCTTTGCAGACAGCCGGGGGCTGTAATTCTCATCAGGAATGGTCCATTTTCCACCAAGATATTCCAAGATCTCGGGATGGATCGTAAAGACTGCCGACACTTTCCCACGCCACCACTTACGTGCAATGAAGTTAGCGGTCGTTTCACATTTTTACCGCGCTACGTGACAACGTGGAAGTTGAATGGTCGAGTCTAACGAAAGAGGAAGAGAAATAGGATGAAAAGAGAAGGAAAGGAAGAAGGAAGAGGGATGAAGGAGCGGCACGATCGACGAGCGCCAATTATCGTGATAATTTTCGTCCCGCCAACAAAATAGGGAAACAGAGAAAAGGCGAAACAAGGTTCTCTACCACGCTATTCACCGACGCCTAATGACGCGCACGACACATGCCATTATCCAGAGAACGAGCCCACACTGTCCATTAACGCGTGAAAAATAAAAAGACCATGACTGCGTGCGTACACGCGACACGCGGCTGGAAAAGAGCGAAGATTCCAACGTGACGAGACGCGTGACAACGCGCGACACCAAATAAAATTATGCTCAACAGAGAGAAGAGATAGATACCTTCGCGTCTCGTCCGTTTCCGAGTGTCTGGCCGGATGCTTTGATGTTAGTGGAGCTCTTTTAACTCTTTGTACAGTGACGCGATTGTCGCGGGTTCGTTCGCGACCGTGTTTATTACTGTTTTGTCTACCATTCAGATCACGGCGAGAAAATTGTTCTCCGCTGGAAAACTGATAAAGTGGATGACTAACGGGAGCGGACTTTTACTTTATGCCGATTAGGTAGTCTCGTTTGTGTTGTGTAGTTTCATTCGTGAAAATGCTGCTGCTGTTAAAAATGCAGAGAATGGAGATTTAAGTGGAACGTTTACGGTGGATGATTTAACCAAGGTGACAATCACAGATATGATTAAGATGATATTAAATTAATAGTACTAAATGAGAAATTATTCTTTTACGATTTATCATGATTTTCGTGCAGTCGTACGCATTCGCTTAATTACATTTATACCTTTGCTTTCTGACAAAGCTAGAAGCGATGTATTTCGTTTGTAAAAGGATTAAAAGGGGAATAAGAGGATCGATTAATGTAATTCGTCATTTCAACGAGATAGCGCGGTTTACAAAGGGGGAGAGGCTCGAGCGGCAAATTGCGCATTACACGTCTGACAGAAAAGCTAAGATGATATCACATGTTCCAAGGGAAAAATTGAAGAAGATAGGTGCGAAACTGCGTGCTATTGTGATACGTGCTCCCGAAAGCCAGCTTCTCCGTTGGAACGTTTCTTCGAAATAAATCATAGGAGAAAAGAGCACGAACGATCGTTTTTCTTCGTAAAATACAGGCAAGGTTCACCTAAGTCGACGGTCTTAAATAGTCCGCATAGCCTGCTCATTCGTAAATCGACGACCATTCTAGCAAACATTGCACGATATGAAGCGGTATGTTTCAGCACCTACGTCTAGCAATTCAAACTAATAATACTACAATAACGTGATAGCATACATAGAGAATTTTATCGTGCTAAATTTCATAGTAGCGAAATTCTGTTGAATTTTGCTTCCTGCGCTTCTGTTTTTACATCATTCTCTTCTTCTTCCGTGCGTTTCCTCTGTTTGGTATTTTATTTTGCATTTCTCTTTCCTTTTCTTATGTAATTACTTGGTAGCTGTTGCTATAATAAAACTGTTATTATTATTGTTATTGCGTAGGTGTTTTCGGGTTTATTCGTTAGTTTCAGGAACCAAGCACAGGCTTGGTACGAGTCACTTGGATCTCCTATTATTATACTGGATACTTTTGTTGCTCAATTTGGGAATTATCGTATTATGAAGCATTTATCTACGTGTACGTATATAAAGAAATTCGTACAGGTTTAATTATTCTACACAGTTGCACGTATCGCTCTCAAAATTTCATTTACGCATACGCAATTAAAAGCCAAATGGCTCTAAAACACGTCATGCGTGATAATGTAAATACATCTTTCCGTTACTTTTCTTAATCAAACGTCCAGAATTAATCACATTTAATCGTTTCGCCATTAGAACCCAAAGCGCAAGGAACTAACGATTTCTGTAAATTACCTGTTAACCGACCGAATATATCCAACCGATAAAACCGTTCCCGCGCGTTACACACTGTTGGAAATCCAACGAGAGCAAGCCAAGTGGAATTAAAAAGTTCCCGTTTAATGGGATCCCCGTTTTATCGGATTTCTTGGATTTCCATCAAGGAACGAACCTAAACTCGAACATAATTAGCAATTTCCTACACTCGTTTCGATTACCACACAGTTACGGGGTCAATATAAACAAAGAAACGAAATTGAGTCACGATCTGTCGATAAAAAGTGTGGTTCGGTATATTTAGCTGGAAATAACCAGGGATGTGGCAAGTAATAGTAATTACCTTCGGTGAATTTGTCGTGTCATTGCGAGGACCACCGCCTCTGCTCGTCCCATGGATATGACGTGCACGATGAACAAGCAAAATGATGGCGTGACTTTGTTCGAGGCAACAGTGTCGCTGAATTCGTGACAGGGCATCCACGTTTTGCATAAATAGGACGTTCACGAAATTTCGCTTTCGTCCAAAAATAGAGGATGCTTTCGTTAATATGGAAATTCACGCCGCGTAGAAGATACTATGGAAAACAGTTTCTTCCATAATTTTCCTTGACGATGTTATACCGAATATATTTCTCAACAATCTGGCTTTGATATCAGTGGTAATAATATTCTTATACATGCAAGCACCTTTAATCTATTATATCTAAATCTTCAATCTCCAATCTAATCTAATCAATCTAATTATATTTTTATATAAGGATTCTAAAATGTCTAACGTTCATTCGACATATTTATATTTTAATTCATCAACTCTACATTTTCCATCCCTTTGTTTAAAAAGAGACTACGCTTCAAACCCGTATTTACACATTTCTTCTTTCACTCTTATAAACGCAACATCTCTAAAGTCATCATATACAAACAAACCATTAAACCCAGTCCTCTGTTACTTTCCCGACTATTCTAAAACATTCAGAATAAAACGCGACGTGAAATATTCACGTCCTCCATGAATTTCAACCCCTGTATGTTCGCAAGACAACATCATTTAAATTTTAGACACAATTCTACGATTGTCACCTAAAAGAGATTTACTCCTTGTCGCGGACGCGATTCACGGTGCTCCATATTTTTGGAAAAGAGCAGAAACTCATGAGTTTGGCAGTCGCAAACGGCGACACAACATCTGCTCCGTAAAATCGGCATAAAGGAGGAACACGCGAGGCAGTAAATATCGGAATCCTCGTGAAACTTCGGAGTCATATACGCCCTCGCATAATGTCAGCCTGCCACGGGTCGTTACGGCTCGACCAGCCTTGTCTACCAAATAAATCATTCGAAATATCTTCCGACACGTGATGGTGCAAGATTCGATTCGATGCGCCCCACGGTATAAGTAGTTCCGTGCACGCATTTTCTACGCCACGCAGTCATTTTCTTTGCGTATCTGCACGCGCTCGTATAGTCCATCAGGGGAATAATATAGGGAGCTTTTATTGGTGGTATCGTTGATTGACGATTCTTTGGTTGTTATTGCTCGTCTGATGGATCGAATGATATGTGCTACGTTCGAAGATATAGTAACGGAGCCCTGTTCAATTGCGTGTATAATTTGCCTGAGCAAAAATACAATTTTTCACAAAGAGAGATTTGTAAGTTGTCTGCAACTGTCGATCAACAAATTTTAAAGTGAGATTTCTATAGTTGTAGCCAATCAGATTAAAGAGAAGCAGATGAAAGAACCTCGTTCAAAAGCACTGCAAGGTTAGCGTCACATAGTGATGGATATTATTAATTCAGCGCTAAACAGGATTGATATGTAAAAGGACTATTGCAAAATATCTTTGATATTTCCGTTCAATTAAACACAACACCTATCAAAGTAATATTGACTAGAAATAAATTTTACTTCATACGTCTTTATCCTTCTACATGCGTTGTTGGTGTATAAAAAAAAAAGTACAGGGAGAAAGATTAACAGATCTGGTATGACATCCCTGTTTTTTCATCTCGGTCTTAAATCGAAGAGGCGGAGTGATCGATCGACGTAGTGACATCCAAGGTCGCGCATAACGTCCCACGTTTTTCAATAGTCAGTGAGTCAAACGCGAATAACCTGTGATCGTACGAAAGGCAAAAGCATCCCTACCAGAGCCGAGGCAATCTACGAACGCAGAAACCATAGGTTCCATAGAAACAGCAACGTAGGCCGGAAATAGGACACAATGGAGCGAGAAACATTAAACGTATACTTTTACGTCGATTCTTTTTGCTTCTGAACATTTCATTCCATAGAAAAGGGGAGCTCAGATATATAGAATACAATAGAGCTTTGTTCAAAGGCGGAATTTCATTTGGAAGTCTCTATTATCTACTTCAATTAAAATTTATCATAATTAGCACAAAATGCTCTAAATTAATCTACTATATTATTATTTACGAGCATCGTTTGCCATATCCGAGCATAATAGAAGTTATTAACTACCTAGACTCTTTTAAGTTTCTATCGTTTTGCTCGTTTAAGTATTTGACTATGTAAATTTCTTTTTTTCCTTCTCCTTTCTAATATTTTTAGAATCTAAGATTCTTAATTAATATTAAAAAATCACTATGATATCCTTATCGAGGATATATTCGTCAATCTTCGTTAGATATGTCCAAAGGATCGTTGAACGTCAGATCAACTTTTACGCTGAATCCTTAACGGAAGAACGATGGATACAATGGATAACGAGAAACATCACGACGTGAGTTGGTCGTTTGTAGGCAAAAATATCAGGGAGGCCAGAATTTCTATAGACAAAGAGCGGTCGAAAAAAGAGACGAAAACAAAAAAAATGGGAATGAACGTTATACCTGGTTGCGTCGTTTCGTCATGAAAATGCGTTCGTTCGAGTTTCAGTCGGAGTTATGCAAAGCGAACGCGCGACTTTCTATCAGAGGAAATTGTACATCAACCGGGAAAAATTGAAAAACGTTAGGAATCAGCCTCCCCTTTGACATTCTTTGCTGGCCATTCGAACCGATGGTCCCGCGAATAACCGTGTTTTCTCTCGCGCGTTCTTCACCGAAGATGCGTCAAAGAAGGCGTCGTTTTGTATTTTTAAAGACAATAAAATTACATTGCTGTCCACGTTTGTCACGAAACACATTCCGTCTTACTCTTGGGGGAAGCTATCCCACGAATAAACGTTCCAAAAGTCGTTTTAACCGGTCTGTATAATTAAGTTTTATTTACGAGAGGAAACGCGGTAAGAAGATTACGAGTCCGTGATATATTTCCTTGCGCCACATAAACTAAGTCACAAGACGAATCATGTAGGTCTTCGTCGGAGATAGAAAAAGGAAAAAAAGAAATGAATGGAAGATCCAAGTTCCTTAGGTGCCGTTTCCATAAAATGGGAGAAAGGCAATTCGTTTTGCACTGAATATGAATATACACTGAATTACTTGGAAAATAAAGATTTCGTAAGAGATACATCTAGTTTAAAAAAAATGGTATAGTCATGCAATGCATGGTGGTAGAAATTATTGCAGATTTGGTGAAATAAAGATAGTGAAAAGTATAAGCCCTTATAACCAGAATTTTGTATCCTGATATTGTTCGTGAGAAACAGAATTACAGTAGATTATAGTCTTTCATTTTGATCTGAGAACTAAGGTAGCGATAATTGCTATGGGTAAAACCCATGGTGCTATATGATATTCCTCGTGGTAATGATATAACTACGTATAATCCTCTCAAATTTTTAATTCTCGTTTAAATGCATAAAGGTGATAAACACTGAAAATACACGGTATTATGTGACAAACGATGTATCAAAATTATGCACAAATGTCCTTTTTCATATTAAAAACCTTCATTCATAGCACACACGACATCTACCACTTGAAATCTTCAAATAAGAACAGTGATATTCGTCATGATGTACTTGTATATTTCATATTCAATCCGTTTATCTTTTCCTTTGTAGTTTAACGAAATAGTATGTAGGACGCGTAACCAAATGCAATTGCTGGATTCACCTCGCGGAAACCGATGAACGAACGTTTCCGACGTGTTCGAGACGCTATATAGGAACTTCGACACGAGACGTGGTATTGTCACCGCACAGACAAGTCTTTCACGAGATCTTTCAAACGAAAGAACGACGACTAGTTGGAAGGACTCAACGAGCTCCGACGTGACTAAAAATTTCCTCTACGTTCTTTGCCATTCTCCATTCAGCCGAAAACCACCCAATGAATTCCTGCAGATTTAATCACCGTTGTATCTCTTCATTCTTTTTTTTTTTTTTTTTTCGTTCTTTGTACAAGACTTTGTACTTCGTGCAACTATTCGAAAGAGTCGGAGAGAAAAATTCCCTCTTTTTTTCACATTTTCTTCGTTCCTGTTTGCATAACTCACGTACAAAACAGAGTCGGTTCGTTTTTTCCACCGTGAACGCAGAACGTAAAGCGCGCGCTGCGAGGAATCGTAACTTCAAAAAACGAACCGTCTCCCATGGGGGTGTAACGGGGATCGGTTGCGTCGCAAAGAAACGCAGGAAATAAACTCGATAAACAATGGGTCCGTTTCGCGGTGGAAAGCTGCTCAGTTGTTTATCCATGTGGATGCGAGATGCATAGAAGAACGAAAGATACGACCGCGAGGAAAGAAAGTAGTCTGGCTGCTATAAACAATCGTTGAAACGTTTCCCCATGCGTTCCCCAGATACGACGCATAAATTCACTCGCGTCGACGAAGAAATATAACGAGCCGTCACCTCCATGTCCCCTTGCGGTTCCTTCTCTCGTCACCCAGTCGATTCTCAAGATTGATTCTAACATGACGATCTAAAGATTTTCATCGGAGTAAACTTTGATTTTCGCGTTTCAACGAAACACTCACTCTGTAAAGCGAAAGAACCACGACGACGGTTGTATGCAAAAGCTTACAACCTCGTAGGCCAACTTCTCGGACGAACAAGGTTATTAGTTTATGTGAACACCATTAGGTCGTTTGTGGAACTTTGAGCGTGGAGTAAAGTTGAAGGGTCAAGTTCCGAATAATGGGAAACGAAGTAGCGATTGGAATAATTTCTATGATCGATTACACGAAGCGATTCGATGTATCTTTGATTTATTCGTGTCTTGTCTATTTCCTCTTTCTCAGTAATTTGAAACAAGAAACGATTATAGATATTCTGGGCTATAGATAAAGTTTGGTTACAGCAACTAAAATCTAAAGAGTTCGCGCGTGTGTCATTTAAACAAACGTTATGTATTCGGGATATTGTGTATTAATCCATAACTGGCATTTTCGAATTAATTGATCTATCGTTATAGAACTGCCCTCCATTTTGCTGTCATCGGTTTTCAATTTTATAATACAAACAACATATTTATATGAAATAAAAAGGACAATAACAACAATGAAAAGAAAGGCTGACTAAATATGGTAAACGTGTGGTCGAATACGACTCTAATTTACGCGGAATAATAGAATATTACCGAAATTCGTGCAATTTTCGGCTCGTTTGTCGTCATAATCCGAAATATTAATAAAAACTTCAATGAGCAATCAAACGTCAATAAGCGTGATGAACAATACGCAGCAGTTGCAGTGGCGCGGTAGCTGAAACGTTATAACCGAGGCAGACATGCGGTGACTCATGCAAAAGCTTCCAAAAATTGCCAACGTTATATTATTCACCAGCTTCTATCCAAAACCGATCGACGAAATCGAAAACAGTTGGATAAATTGATTTCGAGTAGTCAGCAATGCGATATTGTATTTCTCGCGTGGCCGAAGCTGACATCGAAATTATTAATAATTACTTTACAAACGACCGGAGATTATAATTTTTATTTTTCGATTCGTCCGACCGGATGTTAATTATGTTTCGAATATTGCTCGATGCTCGTAGTAAACAACCACTGAGCAGAAACAAGTGTTAAAGAACGTAATATCGCAGCATGTATAATAACGACAAGCGCTAAACATCTCCATACATGTATTCTGGAAATTATATTTGCATGCGCGAAACGGAATATCGCTCGTTGATTCGGACGTCTGAAAATTGATCGACCGGAAAACGAAATTGATCGAGAGTCAGTGCGAATTTTTCGTTAGTATTTCCAATTCCTGTGTCATAATATGGAATAATTGATGGTGTGCAAATTGCATGGATGAAAGTAACACAGGAGTGTATTTTTTCTGTCTCGATCACGTTTTCATTTTGATATTCATTGAATGTTCAGCGAGTCAACCGTCTCTTTTTACCATCCTTTTCTTTTTATTCCTCCATTTTTCGCTACAGACTTGAAATAAAAAAAATGTTCTCCATTAATACTGGATTCAAAGAAACATCGCGACTTTTCTGTCATGAGTGGAAGTTATTTAATTTCCCACTTGTGAAATACTGTTTCCATCGTCGATTCTATAACACCGACATCGCAAATATGGTAAAATTACATTCGTTCGACTCGCTCTCTCAGCTTGAAAGAATCTCTCTTGTTGAACGGTAGAACAATCCGTGATACCTGCATTAATGTTATGAAACGTGATACACATAGGGAAATTTTCATATCTTCCTTGCCTTTTTTAATAATCCTTTTCATTTTCGTTTTTGCGGGTATAAATACCCCATTAAGTATTGCATAACGTTCTTTTGAAATCGGTGTACATATATACCCATTTCAATCACAGTAGTGTAAATTACAGTCTTCTAAAAAATACGAGAGAAAAAAGACTCTATTCATATTTTTCCGCTGAAAATCCTAGTAGAATTCAGAAAGAACGTCGTCGTAAATTCGTGGCGTTTTTCAAAGAAATTACAAACCAAGCGTTTTCACTGCTACGCCAGTTCTCGATGGTTAATTCAATTCGCTCATTCTATATTCTTATCTGTATAGCAGCGATACAGAAGGCAGACAATTTTTCGATCTATCGTGGTGTGACATAAATTTCAGGAAAGCGTTGCTAAAAGTGACGTACGACGAGAAAACGAGTCCCGAATACTTCCAGCGGACAATGCTTTTCTCGGCTCCGCCCGTGCGATTCGCACTCCAATAAAATCGTAGTGCTGATTATCTTCGACGATCTTGCATCGTGGATATAGAGCTCGTGCACGGTTTAACCGTCACATTTTTCGAATTCACGCCAAATTGTGATCACTGGCCCGAATCGACGAAATAAGGCCATCTTTGGTATATCGCGTCAATTCACGGAAATATTTCCTTCTGGACGCTTCCTTCGTTCTACGCGAGAATCATCCAAAGAAGATTGCGGCTTAGCGATCTGGCAAAATAGCGCTTCCTCCATTCCCAACAATTTGCACTACGTACCACTCATTATTCCTTCTCCACCGAGGCATTACGATGAAATTTTAACCCAGTTGACTTTTTTTTAGAACAATGAATGTTGCATGCTATCAAACGCTCCAATAAAATCTACTGGTACAAGCGGCAATTAAAACGGAGACGTAAACGTATATCGTGCCTCTGAGTTTAAATTGTTGCTAGTTCCTTAGAAACTCTTAATAATTACCTTGCACAAGTTTTACTTCTCTATATTCGTGCTACACTTTTATTCAATATGCATTCCTTTTATCTCGGTATTTAACTCTCTGCATATCGAATACCTCTGGCAATTAAATAAAAAAAAAAAGAAAAAACAGAAATGTTCTTGGAAACATTATTTATATTACGTCGCAAACACTTTCCTACAGAATGAAAAACAAAGTCAAGATTTGGGTACTTCGATTTGAAGAGGACACTCGGTGATTTCCATCAATAAAATATATCAGCTTTCGGATTTTCAAGCTGTTAACCTCGTTTAACGAATTTCAACAACCCCGCTCGCGCATCAAAGTGTATCCAATGGTTCTCACTTTCGACATCCCTGGCCAGCGCTTTCCAATAACAAAACCACCACTTCACGTCAACCCTTCACACCATTGCCGGGATCAGGCCTTCGAAAGATCCGGCGTATCTTTTTCTATAGTGAACCAGGTTCGCCTATTCAAGCGACCCAGCCGCTTACAAGTCGTGACATGACACCGCTGCGCTTGTTGAGACGCATGTCGGTGAGGCAGAATGCGCGTGTAATCGCACGGAACACGTAGAAGCGCATATGCGGGAATATAGGAACCAGCTGCACGATTCTTGGGAACAATGGAACGTAACGTAACGTATCGTATAAGCCGTCTACCCGTCTTCCAGCCAAACGAACGAAATCCTAGGGAGAAAAAGGAAGAAGGTTGCCAAAGCGTTTCTGCGCTAACGCCGACGTATCTAAGAGGCTACGATCTTACAAAACGATTTTTTGAGTCTATACTCGTTCTATGTTATCGGAACAGGGATGAAAGCGAGTTATACGAGTATAAAGTTCGAACCTGGATCAAAGAAGCGAGAGGATAGAAGGTTAGAGGTGTCCTTCGTGAAATTCAATGCATGCATGAATGCAGTTTGTCGAGAAATACCAAATCTGTTCAAAGGTGGCCTGTCGGTTATGAATACTTTAACAGAAGCTTGTAATATAGAGTATCTCTTCATTAAGCCACGGAGCACTTCTCTATCTCCTGCAGAGTGCTTTCAGTTTTGGCGGATACACTCGAAAAGTCTGCATAGGTGGAGTTTATGGTTGCTCTCGCTCGTGTGGAGTTTACGAAATACGATCGGGTAAATTGTGTTTGGAATGAGAGTATGAGAGGTATAGATCGATCGCGAGTCAAAAGAAGGAAGCACTAAAAGCACTAGAACCGAAGCACTGTTGACAGAATGTAACAGAGCTTGGTAATATTTGGAAAAGTAGACAAATTTATCTCTCCTTTTATTTTATATTAACTGCTTCTAATCAGCAACAGGAGAGGCAATTATAAAGTATTTCCGAATATCAATATCATCGTAGCAGTGTAATGAATTTTCATAAGTTTTTCAAAATTGAGCACAATCGACTTTCAAAATAAATTTCTCTATTACTCCATCGAGTTAAACTAAACGATTTCATCGTCAATATTTTAAAAATAAATTTGTCTCACTTTTGCCAGAAAGAAAAGTAAAAGGTAACGTAGTGTAAAATAATTTAAAGGACCATTATTAGAATCTCTCAAGACCATACAATTTTCATCAATATTTCAGAATCTATTTCAATCGATTACCAACTTGCAAAATTAATTTCTCTATCACTCAACCATCCACTATATGAAACCAGGTGATTTGATTGACAATGAACCTCCTACACTGTCACGTTCACCCGTCACCACCATCGTACGATATTTAACTCCCCAAATACCGCAGGAGTTCACGCACATAGCTGACGACGCATGGTTCAACTAAACGTTCAAAGGGACCCCATACCATGGTGTGATCCGCTTCTCATAGGCGTCTGATGTTTTGTACTATAGGTATACGTATCCGTTTGGCGTAGCGTGTAGAACACGCGGGATGGCGGGCAAAGTTCTGTGGAACGTGTAGTAACGTCGAAAATGGAGCCCGCCCTGGAGAAGGTCGGTACCTTGATCAGGTAAGTACGGAGCGAGACCGAAACCGAGCTATTCAATCGGTACGATTGGGGAATTCTCGAGAGACTGCGAAAACTAAATTGAAATCGGGTTGTATAAGCGTGGTCGAACCGGCAAGGCTCAAGGTGAGATGTAGTCGGAACCTCGAAACTGATATTACCCGCCTTTGCCCGATGATCGATACACCACGGGAATGAAATTAAACGCGTCCTGGCTGATACGATTCAATGCTGCGGCATGGCATCGCGGCAGGAGAGACCATTCCGGTGATTGTCACTCTGCATAACACGCACGAGGCGAATGTACGTTCGTGTAAATGTGTGTTCAGCGCGTTCGATTAAATTTGATTCACTAGGTAGATCTGATATGACTCTTGTGCCGACTAATGTGAATTACTGAAACACCTCCTTGACAATGGTAATGACATAATTATAAAAATATTATATAAATGACGTAATTATAAAGATTTATAGGAGAGGCAGTTTAGAAATTTGCTCTTCTAACACTAACAGCGAGAAATTTTTCTGAGCAAAATTGTAGACTAATCTTATTCGTTATTTGCATTTAAAAAAAAAAAAAAAGAAAAAAATATATATAAATTGCATCGGTGCAAAATACGACGTTGCTTGCGTAATTTTATAGAACAGCTGGAACGCAATTTCCGCGTGATTATCGATCAAAGGGTTAAAGATAAGTAAGGTTTTTATAACATGGATCCATTTCTCCGTCATATTATATGCGTTTACGCACTGCTGTACGATTAGATAGATTAGCTAATTTTATAATTGTTAAACTTCATCGCTTCTTGCTGACGGCTAGTGAGACTAATAAGGGTAAGAGTATGCTGTTTGAGTTCAACGATAGAAACAAAATTGATTTTTGTTTAGTTTGTACGTGTACTAATGTCAAGAAACAAATTGGTAATTCTTAAGTTGATAAGTATGTATTCGTATCTCTGTGATAGTTACGCTTCGTAAGCAGACTTTTGGTTGGATTGGAAGTTTAGAACTATCTTGGTTTATTTAGGGCAGGGAAAGGGAGTTACGTAAACATTTGTTGAAATTTGATAACGCGATGAGAAACTGTGTGTTGTGACCTTTCCCACGTACTCTTGAAGTTATTAAATGCTGAGTTATTATATCGATTGTACTGAAGTGTTTTGTATTCTACAGCGTTGTTCAATTGCCATTTATATTGTGTAAACGAGAAGTTCGTAATATGTATGCATCATTCTATTAAAATTTTCGAAATTGTCTAAAGGTGTAAATATAGACACACATTTCCCTCGTTTCTTGTGAAAATAAATGGAATTCACAAGAGGAGGAGAATTAATCAATAGGATTATTAAAATTCAGATTTGCCAGTAAGCTACTTAAACTGTCAGCGATGTCTTTCTTTCTCAACTCTATAATTCAAATAAATATCCCTATATTTGTAAGCTTCATACATATTTAGCTAACATCTTTAGCATCGCACAAATAATACCGCAATAATACTACGTATAATAAATTCGTTATTCGACAATTAAATATAAAATATAAAATTAATATTAAATACTAAATATAAAAATCAATCAATAGAATTAAATATACTGATAAATGCTTACGTCTGGTACCAAGAACGCGAAGGCAAGTCAAAGGAACCGTCTTCCGGACGATATTTCGCTATCTACTTCGCTACATGGAGACAAAGTATCTTACCCTGAAACAGAAAAAAAGTCAAGAAAATGAATTAGGATTACAGGATAAAAAGAATAGAAACGAGGAAAAAATTATTAACGAATAAGTGCGGTCATTACTGAAAGCCGTTGCTCGTTTCCAACGTGGTAACTTGGAAACGGCTTAAAGTGTGCGCGAAACTCACTGATGTAACATGACGCTCGGGACGTTGACAGGTTGCTCACGGAATACATAAACGGTCGTAAATTTTTACGCACTTACTTGACGAATCCACTTAACCTTACTCTTGAGAATTCCGTTTAAACGTGTACCAGCGTTACGAGACGCGCGTGCTTGTGATCGTGTCATTCGCCATTCTTTGTTTACCCTCGAAACCTTCGCTCGAACACTCGGATACGGGTATCGAAGTATTATCTTTGCTTCTCCCTTTCTCTTTCTCTCTAACGTACGGTGACTCACGAAAGTATTTCAAGTTTCGTATAGCATACACACATACGTAACACATTCTTTAAAATTTCCTGTGGTAAGTTAAATACTTTCGCGAGTTCGTTATTTCGTCGAATACTGGACGTATGCACACTATACACTGTATGTTCAACGGAGCAGATACTATTTTGCACAGTTACATGCAACGTTGGCGCACAACCTGTAGAAACCTTGCACCAAAGAACTAGAGTTTCAAACCTTTTTCGAAAGTACCACGAAATTACCAACAAAAGCCGCTAATACCATGTATGCACGGAGAACGATGAAGTAACAGGCGGGCAGGTTAACACGCATGCGACTCGCTAGTATCGGGCAACGAACATTGGACCGGACTTTGCTCTCCGCGACCACGTAAATGGGAGAAAATGACCTGCCACCGGTGTGTCGTGACCATCTCCAGCGATCCCCAGCCGTGGAATTGGCAATTATTTATCCGGGACCACTTCCGTGTTGCCACGGTACCGACGCGAAGACGGGGTAGCCAAACTAATTGGCAATTTCGGGCTTGCGTGCGAAACTAAGGTTGCACGGCTTAAATTTGTTGACTCCTGACGCGTTCGATCGACCAACAAACACCGTATCGCGACTTTGTCACAGTTATCTTATCGACTTTCGAATCCCTGCCGCGTCGACAAGTCGAGGTAAAATCGTTCTTTATCGGGTAGGTTTAAGCGCGCGCAGGATATCGCCATTCTTCGACGTTTTTTACTCGGCGACCCCTTCGGTACCGCACGTCGACTACGAAAGGATAGTAGATCTTTGGCCCCGGAGGGCGAGAAACGCTTTATAAGCGTTCAAAGGGCACCGTTTAAGCCTGATTCCAGCTGAACTGCAGGACGTTTGGGTGATACTGGGTTATATTTCAGTGGTATTGAAAAACGATAGGGATATGGTGGAGCAAATAGATTAACTTTTTTCTCTTCATTTTTCTCTTTCTCGGGGACTTTGTAATAAATTTTGAATGCGGTACTTCAAAGCGATTGAATATTGGCTGTCGATACAAATATGATCGCGTATTTATACGTTTATGGGGAAAGGGAGAATGGATAGTAAATGAGAATTCTATAGTAACATTTGATACGAAGAGCAACTAATTATACGTGTCTGTATTATGTTAAAACGTTCGCAACACCTTCAATCATATTGATTATTACGTCATACCAGTGTATATATAATCGTTCAAAGAATATAAAATGCCTCAAATGTATTATTTATATCATTCTTTATTACTTTAGGAATGATCAACCGAGGGAAAATATTCCGAATACCTTTCCCAAAAATTAATTTACAACCTCGCATTTCCGTGATATAATACGTGACATTTATTCAGGAACAATTCCTATCTAGTATATTCGAAAGTACACCGCCGTAACTATACAAATACAAAACTGGAATCTTCCTATTTTCCACGAAACAATCCATTTTTCCATTCAATAAGCCCTCAATCTCTCACGCCGATCACGAAACGATTTTTCCAAGGCACGAAAGTTCACGTCAAAGGTCAAGGGTTTACGCCTTTCTCCGAGATAGCCTAGTTTTCGAGACCCAGCCGCCATAAAGCCACCGAGAAACGATCTCAATGGAGCAAAGGCGAGCAGACAAAGCACTCTTGAACGCTAACCAGCACACGCGTATACGTACTTGCACTACCGGCCAACAATTTTAAATCGTGGCGTATTGCAGGAATCTCGAGAATTTAAAAACACTTAGGATTCATTCAGGATCAATCTAGGATTTCCTTATTTAGAAAATTGTCGTGGACGAGCATATTTTCATACCGAGTCGTTTACGTCCACTCTTAATTCTTTATTTCTCTAGGCTTTCGAAAAATCGAAAAAGCTTCTAGGATACTCGTTAAAGATTTTGCTACGTCACTGGATTAATTTTTAAATCAGAAATGTTTAAGAGACCAGGAAAAAATTCGGGGATGCGGTAGATTTTACGAACATCTTATGAACCAACGAAAAGTTAACGCGACATTTTATTTCTGTCAAAATCTTGTGCACGCTTCGTTCCACTAACATAAGTCATCCTCGACTAACGTGTATCTCCATTTGTGCTCGCGTTGGGTTCGTATCGTTCTCGTAGATCATGGTTTCTCGAGTCCGCCACAGTGATCATTTGGCCAGTTGCACATATTTTCCGTTTCTTCAATTTCCTCGCTCACATATCCGGGTTCGCGTACACGAAAGCATCCAGCTGGTCGATTCGAACGTGCTTCGCGTGTCTTCCGAGCCGTAAAAGGGACAAGGGGAACAGAGGTGGGATACAAGAAGCGAGAAAATGGCTTCCACCTCGGTCAAGACCGAAATCACGACTCCCATCTAGTTTCTAACTCCGCCACGCTCGTGGAACGTGTATACACATTCCCATAGCTTCTCATCGCTGACCCTAGTGATTCTTTCAATCTATATCTTAAGTCTTAAGCGAGATGATCGTACCTAGGTACAACTTACAGAACACTTTCTCGCATTTCCTGTCTTCATATCCGGTTACGGTCGCGTTTTTCGCAGTGATTTAGGTATAGTCCAGGAGCAGGGCTGTTACGAAATAAATTTGAAATGCGACTGAAGGAAATCTGATGAAGTGCGATTATCTTTTTTCTGCAGAGAAAGTATTATGAAGTCTTTTCTTTCTTCGTTTGATTTTAATTTTTATTAGAAATATGCCGATGCGTGGAAACGACTAATTAGTCCTTTCGCTATCCGAACATCGCTCGATGAAGAAGCATTTTGTGAAGAATAAAATCAGTCTCTCAGAGGTCAGTTATTTCTACAATTTTATGATGAAAATTAGATTTTATACCAGCGTTGGATCTCGTATATACTTCTACGTTCTTTTGCTTTTCCGTTTCCGAACATAATAAACAGTAGACGCAAAACTGGATTATATAAAAGAAATATATGATGCACGTATCATTCGTATAATTCTCCTCCTGTCGTAACCTTATTCTCCCGAATCAGCTGTACCGTGAGTTCTAACATGAAAGCCGCAACACGATCGAGAATTATCCTCGTCTGTTCGCGACTCGAGCCGCAACAAGGCCAGGACGGATCAAGATCAAGCGGATCTGTAATTCAGCCGCGTCTACGAACATCGAAACTCAGCAAAATGTATTACCGGCGACACGCGAGCCAATTCCCTCGGAAGAGGAGCATGAAGTTCGTAAAATACATATGTATGTAGGAAGTTCCATGGGCAAGGGTCGGCGAACTATCGATCTTTTGACATTCGAACGGCTCGAAACGATAGAAAGGCCGAGTGGTAAGGAAGGAGATATCGTAAAAATTTTTTATCGCAGCTCGTCTTGCCACGATGCTCGTGTATCAGTTGGATATCCTCGAATTCGATCGTTCTAGCAACGAGATACGGCGCTAGAGAGATCGAAGATATAGGCATGGAACCGTAGGAACTTGGACGCTGACATTTCTGAATTTCGACGTTGTCGGATCGAGTAAATCGCCTGGTGAACCGAATCTCATGATTCCGGTAAATCGATATAATACAAATAACTGCAGTGCAAATCACAGGCAGCCGAAAGTTTGTCGGTAAATCCCTCGGGTTACCACGCGAACTTCAGTACTCCAATTCGCCAGTTCGAAATGCGAACGCAAATGATGGCCACGCTGGTTCCGTTAGTTTAAGAGATAAACGGCAAGCAATAGGTAATAGGAATGTTATATTGGCAGATCGAAATTAGATGCTACAAAGTATCTATATAGGCTATAACCGCTAAAGATCAAGTTTTCATACAATAATCTAGAATTTTATAGAAAAATGGAAAACGCATTAGATGTACTATTTACGATTACTGCAAAGAACAATATCCGAATTAAAAAATTCCAATGTCGCGGTTCTTATTTCAAACGAAGCACATGGTGAAACTGGTAAAATACGATGGAATTTGTTAAGAGTGGATTTCTGCTTACATAACTGATGTTACACAGATGACAGTAATCTACAGGTTACGCGTTAACTCGAGCTTCTGTAATTAATCAGTATAAGGTGTACACACAGCTACGTCTCCGGCGACGGCATTAGAGTGTTACGTAGTGTAATTGCCGTCGGTGCAGCTTGTTGCAGGAGTTGCTTTAGACTGATTCCTTTGAGCTATTTTCTACCGGCTGTATTTTCCAAGATTTGCTAAAGGATGTATTAACTTCCTTAATTAGGAAGGAAACGCGTATGTACATTTTATTGGACATTGTTCAAACAAATTTGTTATTTAGCGTATAAACAATTTTTTATCGCATTACATCCTCTGATAAATACAAAACGATCAAGAAGGAAGAACAATATTTAAATCGAAACACTATTCGCCGAAGCACGAGATGAAACATATTAATAACTGCGGTATCGTTATTACAAGAACACTGAATATATTGATTTTGTTAAATAAATATAAAAAATTTTTATCTTCTGAGAAATATCTTGTAACTCGTACTTAATACAAGTAAACGATTCAACGGAACATTAACTGCAAAATTCCCTGATCCTACACAAGTCTCTTGAACGATGTCCCTCGAATATACCGCTATGAATAGAAGCTAGCTGTATACAAATAATTGGCTACTTTCTCTTACAATGATATATACAAATATCCAAAACAAGTCGTAGATACGTTCAAAATCACTTTAAGAAAACTCGAGTGGTTAATAGTTTATCCGGAGGTTCTTCAGGTTTTTCGAGAGCGGCACGTGACCGCACCGGAAATTTGGCAGCTGGCCGCGAGAATCGAAGTTCCCAAACAACGTACGAAATACGAACCAGTTATCGATCGGCTAATAGATGCTTCGCATACCGGTCGTGCGAAACTTTCCCAGCTTGCAGCGCACAATCGCATACACCATTCTCGAACTTCGTCTCTAAGGCGTGGAAATTATAATTTTCAATTTCGCGAGTTATTCGTGAGTTACGTGACGCCCGTGTACACGCACGTACACTTTTCAACAGCGGAACTGAAAAAGGCGACGAGTAGAGGTGGAAGAGATCTCGAACAAGGAACGTAACTGCAAGGGTAATTTTATCCAGGCACACGCGGAGATCGGTGTATCTAATCTTGCGCTCGATAGAGGCTCGAAGTGCACGAACGCGAGAGACCGCTATGTAATTTCAGCCAGCGGGAGTTGCATCGCCCTCAACTGAAATTCCATACGCACCGCCAATTACGAATAAGTCAAGAGCTTTTCATATTATACTCTATCAAGTTCACAAAGGTGCACAGCAGCTGGGCATGTTAGCAATTGGACGATCACGAGCCTTTTCGCCTCGTTCGATTCAGCTAATAAACTAGGGCTCTTCCGTTTTCCTACTTTTCACGTTCCTGTCAGAACGATATAATTTTTCTTCCTTTTCTTATAATACCGTGAATTACTATCGGTAATTGCACTTTTCCCATGTGTTTTGGATCTAAATTATAACCCGACGAGAGGAGTTATCGGTGAATTTCTTGGAACGTCGATCATGTTACTAACTTGTATTAACTACCCGTGGATTCTAATGATCTACCTTGAAACGAGAGATTCCAGAGTCATTAGATGGTTCGAGGAACGAATTGAGGAAGAGATCAAGATCTATCGGACTTGCTGAACGAGTAGATATGCTCGTTGAAGTTTAAACACAATATTGGTATATTTATTTTATTAAAGAGAATTTATAGCTAATTACGACTGGCCTGTGTAGAGGAATTTCTGGGTCATAATATGCGTTTCTTTGCACGGTTTGAGAAAGAGATACGACAGTCTTCGTTTTCTTTATTTTTTTTCAATTAAATGTAATTTTCAGTATTTCTAAGTATACCTATCGACCTAAGTATAGTCTGTTCTCAAATATCATAATTACCTTATATTTAATTTCTACAGAGCTTGCACTAGTTTACACTCGAAGTTACGGGGCGCAAATGTCTAATGTTAGCTGAAGATATTAGGTTTACATCGATACGGGTCTGTTACAATACTATTGTGCTCTGTTGTAACTAGACCTCTATAATCTTGTTCCATTTCAAAATATAAATATCTTATTTTGAAGTGGAAATTGAATAATAACAAAATATTCAAACTATAATTAGGGATGATTAGAATTTTAAATATTCTCTCAGAATTTACTTGCTCACGTCCTCGGGTACCTACGTGATTATGGAAACGATAGCGGAATCGTTCCTAGCCATCAATGAGTTTACTGCCGGCCATAGCAAACGGAACCCAGTTTGCAAATCCGATAATACCGAATTGCCATCAACGACGCCGCTTGTTTATGGATTATTGTCACTTGACGACGTTTTGACAGCTGTCACGGTATAATTTCCTAACCGTAGTGATAAACGTTTCTAAGAAAATAATTTACAGTTGTGTTCCCGTTTCTCTCATAGTCAAAACAATAGGATTTTTCTTCTAAGTTAATTTGAGTTACAAGTAATTATATTCTTGTGAGAAACATTTTTTTTATTTTCTATCAACAAGCTTAAACCTGTTCGCGTGACTTTATATTATATTTAAATAAAAAAATACATTTTGTATTTAAATAAAAAATAATTAAATATTTAAAGAAAGATAGATGATCTATCCTCCGTTTGTTCTCAAAAGAGTTTTCGTGGAACGTTACAGGGAAAAAAATTTCTGAAATTCAGATGCACTCGGCGGTAGTGGTGTCACATCTTCGCAATCTCCAATGGCATAAGTCTGGATGTCTCGTGTGTGAAAGTAAATTCGAACGTACGATTCATCGAGGAATAGAGACTGCAGGTAACGCCAGTTCCAAGCAGGATTATGCAAAACCGATTTAGTAAGCGCTATAATAGCGAGGAAACTTACGAAGCGGGAGGATAATGCGAAGAACGAAGCTGGAAGTGCATTGTCTTGTTCCGGACGAAAGGTTCTCACCAGTTTAGTTTTCGCGCCATCGTTCTTTCAGAAATCTAGGACTGATAGGACGTGTCTTACGACGGGCTAGAATGTAGAGGTTGCTTCAAAGGAACTGACAGATAATGCGATATTCTAGTTTCTTTTAAAATTTATACTCGCAAGCTCCAATGAAAAATTTTCCAAGAAATTACATTGTTCAAACGCAGGAGGAAAAAATTCTTTGAGTAACTAGATCACCTATAGTTATATAATCCTACAACTGACTGAGGAGCGCAACACAAGAATAAGAATACCTGTAATACATAATTCCTGTAGTAATATACACATTAATTAGCGATGAGACGATGTTGGATACCGAGTGACGTTAAAACCGTTGTAAGCGCTGACTATGCTAAATATTATCAAGACACAAAGTGTGCAGTACAAACACAGGTGTAACATTGACACATCGATTCTGGCTCTATTATAATTTTGGTACATTTATAATATAAAACCCTTCGTATCGAACTATGAATATTATATGGTATAATTTGTTTCCTATTCCACTAGGAATTTATCTGTTGACAAACGGTGACTGGTGAAACTGTGATGCATTCAGCCGGCGAAATTCGATTTTCACGTTACACGTTACAACAGCAAATATTATTTCCGGATTACGCTATCAAACTACAACGCAGTCAGATTTAGCATAGTGTGCAACGTTATTGGCATGAATAGATGTGAAGCAACAATGCTACCTCTTTTTCCAGTTCGATTCATCCGTAACTCTTTGTTCGTTTAACGTCGCGGCTGGATCCAAATGCGGATCTCGTTTCATTGTTAACCACACTTCAAAGAAACCGCCGCGTTTACGCACTCGCTGCTTGCCTATTTCCCAGTATAACCGTAAATGATCATTCTATTACAGTCGCCACTTTTCATCGAGTAAAGTCAAGCTATTTCTTTCCTCGAGTTACGTTATTTCGATCACATCCGTAGCTATAATCGCTTCGATTGTCGTTTGCATATGAGAGAATTTTTATAATTCCTAATTTAAGTAATTCCGATTATTATTAAAGGACAAAATATTACAGTAACTTTTACTGGAGCTTCAAAGTTCCTGAAGTCTTTAAGTCGAGGAGATAAAAGTCTTTAGCTTTCATAAAGACGGTGATATTTTATTACGCCATCGAAATGTGATTTCTTGGAGACTAATACGCATCGGAATTATACCTATCATATCGTAACTTTCGTCGAGTGAAAATATTAATATGGAATATTCAATGCTTGAGGTAATAGGTAATTATCCCGAAGACATTTTATACTTTGTAGAAAACGGGCCACCAAACTTTTTAATGTCGTGATCTATTTATAATGTATTCATTACCACTTCATTATACATTTAAATGATGCAGTATTGTGAAAAAAAAAGAAGAGAAGATTAACAACGTAATACGATCTTTGTTAATTTATGGAATCTGAAATTTTACTTCACATTGAAGTTGCAGCGCATTCGTGGAAAATCTAAACTAAATCTACATCTTTAAAAGAAGTGTAAAACACTGATTCCCCATTAAAAAGTACAACTGTACATTAAAACTGTAACTAATAATTTAAACCTGAATAAGCAGCTATTCACATAAGCAGCGGCCAAAATGAAGGCTGATCGTTCTAAATCTCTACATCACTTAGAATGAAAATATTTATCTAGATTAGTTGGGACAACCATGGAGAAGAGCGGGTATCCTGACAGAAAAAACATTTCCCGGAGTACGAGAAAATATGCTACGACGCTTATATATATGTATATTTAATCTCATATGTATTATTTAATCTGGACAAACAAAATATATGTGCTGATAGACAGCGCGAGAGCGTTGTTTAATTTACGATGGACATCAACGAGTCACCCTTCGGCTCGTGGATGACATAACGTTTATTGATTGACGGGTGTAGGAAATTTTCTCGAACGAAAAACTATCTTACCCTCTATACAGATATACGAGCAACATAACGGTGCACACGTTTCAAAACCCGCGGTGCAGCTTTTATCTGGCAGGGTACATATTGCTTGGTCTCTGTGTGAAAAGATAAATATACACAGGCCGGCTACGTGCGACGAATTGATTCCGCGAACTTATCGGATTTAGTTGGCGTTCGACTTATACCTCGCGGATGATACTTGCCAACCGCGAACGACAAATATTAATATTCGCGCGGAATTCCAGACAAAGTGTTCGGGTCACGAATGTTCGGGACACAAATCGTTTTAGATGGAATTGAGTTTTAGAGAATGAAACTCGCAATTCATCATTCTCATAACTTGAGGTGCATTGTAATCGTCGGCGATTCTATTTCGGCAGTTGAACTTGACGTTCCTTCCATTTTTTAGAATAAGAAACACAGATACTTTTTTGTATTACAGTTCAGGTATCAGTTATGAAAATATAGCTAACTTATGCTATATTTTCTAATTTTTTTTAACTCCTATTGATACAGAAAAATCTATTATTCTATTATTTTTGTTTCCAGTTACCGAGAGTAGAAGAGAATGTATAAAAGAGTTCACATTGCTCGATCTTGACGTTATCTCGTTATCAATGTTTGACAAGCGTTCTACTCTCTTACACTTTAACCCGCTTTCAACCCTTTCCATACTAACTTCCTCTATAGAATTGGTTTTCTACGAAGAATTACAAAATAATATAGACTCTGACTATCATCTTTACTTTCCTCGTATCAACCATATCGAACAGGAAATACCACTTAAACGCGTTAAGAAATAAGCAAACAACGCTCGAAAAAATTCCGTTACGCACGAAACGCAATAAAAGTTAGTAATTGAAGTTAAAAAGGATCGTAGAGTTTTCTATTAAATGAATTATCGCTGATAAGAAAGGCAAATGACTCAATTACTCTTTGGAGTACATATTTATTTTCTCGTCTAAGGTTTATGGCAGGTCCTGTGTACACAGGTAACGAAACACCCGATAGGTTACTTTAGTTGGTGGTCAAGCGCTTACAGGCTCACGAGGTATTGGAATTCTTAGGGTGAAATAAGCTTCTAATCACCACGGGTTACTGGTCGTCGTTTGACCCACGAATCCACCGCTCAACCGCTGGATTACTGTTACAACCTCTTGTAATCCGCTTGTCTTCATCCAGCCATCAGATTCATTTCCGTAAAGCGCATTAATTCGGTAAATAATGCAAAAATGTTGTATCTTTTGTTGTACATTAAGGAATATTTGATAGAATTTTTGATAGGGAGATTACTCTTGCAACTTTCGATTGCCAAAAATCATATTAATTAACTATATGTAATCTCTCTCTGATATTTTAAACTTTTCATGCTTTGTCTGACAAATCAGGATATTTCAATCACTGATTGAGAAAATCTTTTAACATCTGAAAAAGCTGATTAAATACATTATCAAATGCATTTGATCGCGATACAGTTTGTAGGAACGTTTATCAGGATGCAGTCGAATATGCTCGAACATTAATCGCCGACATCCCAAAGGGCAGAGCAACAACACTGAACTAAACTTTGATAAGGCTGTAGGGCAGAGACATGTACAGCGGAAGATTAACTTTATAGAGAGAATATTCACTATTGAAGTATACCCTTGGCAGTTGACTTTATCCATAACGTTCTTTAAATCAAAGATTTTATCGCTCGTAGCAGAGCGGTTTCCTCAGCAACCTCCTTTTATCTTCTATATATCAATCTCGATACAACAGGAGAGTTTAACGACCGATTATTCGTTTCTAAGCGCGTAAACGGCATACTATGAACATAGGTTTGAATATGTGAGATCAGGATGAACACAGCGAATCTCGAGTTAACTTCTTAACACGGGACATAAATAATATTCTCAGTTCTGATGAAGGTAGTCGACGCTACGTTAACAGCCACCGTAGATATAGCCTATCGGTTTCGCTGTACGTCTTGTTGCAAGATTTAGCGACTGCTTAATATAACCTTCGTACAAGTTACATCCAGATCACGAGTAAACTAGTTTCAAGAAAGTTTCTCCGGCTAGAGATGGAATCGAGACTATAGTTGTGCAGGACACGTAGCGAGTTCGGCGCTCGTACACCGAGTATTAATGCATCGACCATAAGGACAGAGGACACGAGGGCTCGTTCGATGTATAATTAGATTATGAGAAAGTTTGCCATATAGAAAATTTGACATCTATCCTGTGTCGTGACGCGAAAAGTATCTCGGTAATAATATCGCGGAAAATAATTTAGAAGAAGAAGCTACGGTTAATCTACAGATAAATCTACTTTTTCGACGTATTTTCGTGCATGCAGTGTTAAATAATTCATCGTTTGAAATTTTTATTTCATCTAATCGGATCATTTATGCAAATATCGACGAAATAAATATTAATGAATGTGAATTAAAAATGAATCCTATGGTTTGTCTAGAAAGTGGTATTGATAGTGATATTCTTATACTCTTAATAGAAGCGAGTGAATTTTTTGCACTTTATTAAAAATCAAAGTTTTTATAAAGAGTTAATATATACGATCCTCGATATCCTCAATTCAGTATTCCTCAATATCAGTACTACCTTCCATATAAACCATACTCTTTCAATAACATTCTACAGTACCATTAAAAACTTAGTTCTCTATCGTAAAAATATGGTATCGTGGAATACATAATCGTAAAAGGCAGAATTACTAGCTAGCTATAGAAATAAGTACAACCTCCATAATCTTCGAGCAGTGGACCACTGCCAGACTACTCCTGCAATGTGAGACTTTAAACTCCACAATTCCGGAATCGTAAGACCCTATATGGATCACCTGAGACGAGGTATCACGAATACCATAACCACAGCCCTTGAACCACAGACTACGGATCAGGAATTCTCGTGTTTGGTTTTTAGACCCAAACGTAATTCCATGGTTTGAGGTTCACTATCCGGACTCAAGATTTATAGCATTCGAGGCTCCATGTTCAAGATAAGGCCTGAGTCAAGTCCTATGACTCGCTAGTTATGAATTTCGATGTCCCACGTTCCATAAATGGTCCGACTCCATGATCCCGTGAGTTAATTTAAGAGGCGAATCACGATATCATGAGTCAAACAATTTTTACATAAATTTTTAAAAAGGTATTAAAAGAGCGGTTCAGCAAATATATTGATCAACTCCATAAGTTAAAAGTAAAGAAAATTACTGTTACGAACGCTATCTTCAATTCACCTGGAATCTTCTGTTATTTATGCTATTTCAATTGTTCAAATACTAATTTAAATTAAATACCTTCGTATCACGAAATTCAGACAAGCATCAAATTCAAGAGTTTCGAGAAAGTTTTGAAAAAATTGAAATTAAAAAGTTCCTGTAAGAACGTGGTCTATCCAGTTAGTTTGCTTGGAATCGAGAGAATCCAATTTTATTAATTCCTTGAGTAAATATGAAAGAGAAAAAGAGCAGAAAATCTGTTCACATACAATTCGTGTAATAGGAAGTTAACCAGGTACCAGTTCCCCAAGGATATTCGGATCCTGCATCCAAATCTATGTATCTGATTCGAAAGTTTCCGGCAAGTTTATCGACACGGTAAGGAAATTCGACATTTCGGTACACAGAGAATCATGCAGTCGCTGGCGAAATATACTCACATAGTCAGGAATAAGTAACGACTTGGCAAAAGTTTAATGACGTGCGCCGAAGGTTGGAATCAGCAAGGCGCTTTATCCGAAACAAAATTTTCAGAGCATCCGACCTCAAAGGACCACGCGTGGAATGTACATATACATGTATAGTTGTATAATACGAAGCGCATTACTATACGCACGTCGACTCCTATTTGATAAACGGTCAGTTTCCGACGTGCTGAATGTTGAAGGGTGGACCACGCATAAATTCGAAGCAATCGCTTCTAACCTTTCGCCAAATTTCATTTTAAGCCGGGGAAATTCTACGTTCACCGTACCTGAAGTTCCCAATTTCATTGGTATAATTAACACTCCGCGATGCATGAATTTTACATGCTTTAATAGTTGGACAGATTTAATCCATAGGTCACGGTGTATCTGGGAGACACCGGTGACTTTGATTTAAACCGCGGTGCTAATTCCTGCATAGGAGATAGAGAAATTCACGAAAGATAAATTAATGAAATTAATAAAATTGAATATTTAATTATATACAATTTGTAATTATATTAAAAATATTAAGTAAAACATATATATTGTCTTGCGATAAAAATCGTTAATATAACAAATTGAGCAAACAATTCCAAGCTTCATAAATAACGTATAATGTATGCGCAACAATTTAGAGTAATTGTCATGATAGATTGTAGAATTGTTCGAAGAAGCAACAATTATCGAGTTCGTGAGGCAATTCCTTGCCAGTTAGAGTTTTGGATCGTAGCCATACGATATATGTGTAGATTATTGGAAAGTCACGATGCCCGTGACCCTTGATTTATATCTTTTCGAAAACGCATCGCGGACCGTATTCTTGTTAAAAATATAAGCCGAGAGTCTACGACTTGCAGCAGGATAATTACGAAAATAAAATCATAGCATCTCGTAATCGCCTTGAGTGTTTTAAGTACGCGGAACCGCGTTGTTATCTCTCAATTTACTGCTTCGATAAATTGCTACGTATCTACGAATTTCTGCTCGCAGACCGCGCGCAGAAAGCCAGTGTAATTAAATGCTCGAACGATATACATACATACAAAGTGGAAGTGTATCAACGTTGAAATCAGTCGACGTATTTTCTGAGAGGAATTAATGCAAAATGAATCAGCTTAAAGAAGAGATTTTTGTAAATTTTTGCCATCGTATGCAAAACATGATTTGCTTTATCATAATCTGTATACGTAGGTTTCATTCTTATTACCTTATTAATTTTGCTTTTTTTATATTGTCTTGTTTATTTATTTATGGGTTTATTTTAAGGTGGTTCCCCGTTAACAATAATTTCATATTCCTGATAGTATGATATTATCTTATTAAATGATGAAGATGTTATTTCAAAAATATAGTTTACTCATGAAGAGCTCCTACGGAAATATTTAGTGACATAACTGATACGAATCTTTAAATCTATTCTGTGTGGACTTCTCTGTGCAATTCTCTGAAACCAAATATTCTTCAACAATTTTTTTATTTTTTTATTTTTTTTTTTTCATGAAAATTATATTAGCATATTCAAATCTTTCGTTTCATAAATGTTATGTTTCCAAAAATATCCGAATTTCGACAGTATGTCACATATGCTAATCACGATGTTCAAATACCGGCAAAACGGGCAAAAAGCAAAGCAATGGCGAAACGCATTCATGCTTGCATCGACCGCGACCATCGCAGATTTAATTTCTCGTACAATCAACCACGCGAGTCAGCGTTGCAACCTCTGCACGCGGAAGAGGATTGCAATTACGGCATTAAATCGGCCGTATTGCAAATGCATTAATACTGCATGTATCACTCAGCGTTACCTACAAAACGACATATTACGTAAACAAGAAATCGCGAGACAGGAAGCAATTCTATTTTAGAGATCTTGTAGAATGGCTAAGTAGACGATCATCGAGTTTATTCGCTGACGTTATTCTAATAGTGACTGTACGGATAGAAGTACCGATGATTATAAAAGTGACTCGAGTTGTACGGAGTATAATCATGATGATTATTAGACATTTTATTAGACATGAAGTGATTCTTTGATTTATTAAATCGAAAGAGGATAATCCTTTCGGTATACTACGTAAGAAACGGAGCTTCGTTAAACTATATTAATAATATGACGATTGGTAACTCGACATTAGCGCATATAAGCGTTAACTAGTAGTGCACAATATTCATATTTATCTATTTCTACATTTCGTTCATCATCATTTATACGTTACTTATACATTATTACTTGTATCTTTATAAATATTCGATGTTATTCATAATATTAACGAAACGTCTTTCATTTGCAATCGTTTAATTTTTGCGAATTTATTTCAATGTTGACGCTAGAATAAAATTTACCTGGAGCACAAAAGAACGTAGTCAGTCACGGATTACCGAAGCCTGCTGTAAATCGATATAACACGAATTAAATGGCGAATTCAATTTCCCTGCACATTTTATTTACACCAGCTTTATAATCACCATCACGTACAACCGGCAGAAATCACAGTGGCAAGAATGAAGGAAACGCTAACAAGCGCCGATTGAAACGCGTCCCCGTGAACCATTCGGTCGTGGAAAAAGTCGATAAAAGAATATTGGTCGAGCGGAATTGGCTAATTCGAAGGACGATTAACGCCCCGTATATCGGAGAACAGCATGCAATAAACCGATGGTATGCATGTAAAATCGAGCAAAAAGAAACGGACAAGAGAACGACTTTTCGCCGTTTCACCCCCACGGCTAGCGAATGAAATCTGTTTCAGAAGAATCGGTGTAGCTGCATGCTGCACTGCTGCACGCTTACCTATGCAAAACGAGCGTCTAAACGGCAACGAATATCGATGACAAGAACCCTGTATTCTTCGGCTATTTAATCGAGCATTCTTCCAGCTACGAATTACAGGAAATTACTCGAGTGGCAAAAATACGACGGTCACTTCGTGCATATGCATCCTGCCACCTGGGGCTTACAAGCCTCACTATGCTAATTTGTAGTGTCTAATGGGTCTTGAGTGCATTTTCACCTATAATTTGTGGGTTGTACGCTATAACGACGCGTGCTGCTTCTGTTTAACCCGTTGCGTGCCACGTCATAAATAGATGAATGACACTTGCGTCTTTTAGTGGATCTTGTCCGGCTTAATCAACGTTACCAAAGAATACCAGATTTTGTAATTGTAGATGAGAACAGCTAAATTGCATCATATGTAACGGAAGATAAAAAAAGGAAAAACATTGCAGTAATCGTCCAGTAACATTTCTCTACATAATTGTACTGGAAACGTTACAAAATTTTAGAGGCATAAATAATGTTATATTTCTTAAGATATTAAAGAATCGATGAAAGAATAGAACACGAATCCGCGATTAGGTTGGCGACATATTCTCGAAGCACCTAAGTGTTTTCCGGGGAGCGCCGATTATTTTTGTAGGAAATTTCCCCACGAAGATTTTCAGCGCTTATTTACTTCACACGTAGCACTTTACAAGTAGGGATCGCTATTCTGGTAAAAATGTCCCCTTATGCAAATGTGAGGGGGAGGATCTTAGACTACATAACTATCACAAAAAGGGGTCGTGACTCGAGAAAGGTTGGGAGACAGTGACATAGATTAAGGATCACTGTAACATAATGCGTTTGCTAAAGACGACAATTAGACCATAGCCGAAGGTACAAAGTAATTTACGCAAAGCTATCTACAATGAAGAAACTTTGTCCGCGATCGAAACTCGAAGCTCGGGTACTATCTACGTCTGAAACAGTCTAGATTTACTGTATGCAACTTCATTTATGAAAGATAGTAATACAAATGAGTTTTCCATGAAGTTTGCCACCGATTCGTGAACGTTTCGGACTTTCATATAATTGAAAATATAAGTTTTGGTTGAATTCTACCGAATTATAATACAAGAGTTCGAGAAGTCTTGAGAGATCGAAGATTGTAAAGTTGAAGAGAGCGATAGTTTAAAAAGTTTGTTCATTGGAATGTAAAATGTATCCGAAGTAAAAAGGCTGATCCAAGGCCTCTTAAGCTTTGATTTTTCTCTTTCTAGGGCATTCTTAGCGAGCTATAGGGAAAGAAACGTAAGACACTAATGAGGCTTCTTCGTTCTCTGAATTTTACGTACACCTCGCACGATACGCTAATCTAAGAACGTTTCTTTTTTCAATCCGGAAAGCCGATTCTTCGTATCTTACATCTTGCGTTTAAAGTTATAGTAGTAAAATGAATTTATAATGCACACTTTCCGAACTTTAATTCCTTCAATCTGAAAAATAAGATTGAATTCTCGTTGTATCGTAAACTAGTTCGCATAGGAAACTTTCAGATGTTCCAGGACTTATACGGCTTTATACTTCGTCTCCTATGCGTAGTGTATACATTTATAAATGGAAAAAACAGAATTCTATCTAAAACTTTATGTTTCTTCCGGTTTCTCATGATCGATAAAGAGTATCGTATGCCCACGCAAATGATAGTCTTGAAGAGCTCGGCTCGGTTTCTTGAAACGGAGAACACCTACGCCACGGTATCCTCGAATTACACGTTTTCATGATCAGTGCAATAAGATTATTCGAGACGCATCTAAGATTCAAGAATTTTCTAAAACTTCCCTAGAGTTATTTATAAATCTCGATTAATCTTTCATGGAATATAATTATCTTTTCCAATAGCTTCTTAAGTATGAAACAAAATTACTGATTCTACTCGTATAGAAACTATATTGATCAGCTTCATAAATTGAAAAATATAGAAACATGACCTTTTTTTTGAGAAATTAAATACAAATTATATTTCTAGATAATGAATTTTTGTCTTTGATACTGTACAAAACTAACTACGTATATGCTGCCTCCAATTCCAACTCGCATATTAGAATTCTGTAACTTCCCATTCTAATGCACATGTCCCTAAATTCATAAATTACGAACGAAACTTTACCATTCAATCGCTTCTCTCTTCCTTCGGACAGAAAATATGTAAGTAGTATGGAAACGTGCAACAGAGCGAGTATAGCAACGCGTAATTTTCCTCACTTACAAGAAGAATTACCAGAACACAGTTGGATTTCCCGTTTTCCAAGACGAAACGTCTAACTCGATAAAAATACAGGCATGCGTAATACACGTGTTTATCAGAGTTTCGATACCTGATACGTCCGAAAACCGAGCTGTCGTGTATGTGCACCAAACACGATGACTCTGAAAATTTCGAACAAACCCTCGGGAATTTATACGCATACGGCTGTCGAACCTCGAAAATTCATCGTACGTCACGTTTACAAACGGGTAGGAGAGAGCCCCTGAATCACGTACGACTAATCAATTGCGTCGATTTCTCGGAATAACCGGCGTACAATTTTCCACGGCTGTGCACGTTTCACGTCCGCCTTTGTGACGCGTGAAATTGCGTGAAATCGCATGAAATATTCAGCCCCGTTGGTTGGATCGAAAATAATTAACGAAGCCGCGATCTTACAGAATTTCCAAATTTCAACGAAATTGCTGCGTTTGCAGCGGGTACACGAACGAATCCAATGGATTAATATCGCGTGTGACTGTTACATACCTGTGGTAGTTTCATGACAAATTAAAAAATTCTAGTGGATTCGGGAAAATATATCCAGTGGTTTCTGGCCAGCGGATAAAAATCCACGCAATAAGGATATCTATCTCGATAAACGATGCGAATATATTTCGTGAACAGCGAGCCCCGCGAATAATAGTTGCGAACACCTGATTACACAATTTCACGAACCGTTAACCAACGATGCCTCCGACTTTATCATCTCTCGCTTTATTCGTAGTTTGTGAAATTGAAATTGATGATTGATCGGTGGATCGACTTCATTTTTCGCGAACTACGTTATTTGTGATAAAGTATCGCTGTTATTGGGAATTGTTGATAAATATCAAGGAATTCGTGAAGCCTTTGGTTTAACTAACTTTGAACATCAATAAATAAGCTATAAATGTCATGAACGTTCTAATATTTTATAAATTGTATGAGATTATAATGAAGAGCGATATTTATGAAATTTACGATTCCGTGGAAAAAATTATATTTTAAAAGAATAAATTCTACACTAGTTTGAACACACTAGGGAATAAGAACGTGTATGTGTAAGAGACCATTAGATAGTTTAACAAAACGATCAAAACCACGGAAAATCCGAGAGCCTTGAAAGACTGAAAGGCAAATTAATAACAGAAATTGAATTTAAAGTTTTTTTTAGCTCGGGTTATTGCAGCATCGAATTTAACAATGGCAAATAAAATACATTAATACGCTTGGCGTGTTAAGCTGCAACGGAAATGAAATACTCGCTTTCAATTTTAAATAAACGTATTATTTTTCATGGATTTTAGTCCTGGCTTTCTCTCTTCGCCTACTTCCTTCGGTAATTATTATTTTACAATACTTCACCTCGTAACGCTCCGCTTCCTCTGTTCACGCTACTGCAACTCGACCTTCTTTTTTTTGAAACGATCGATAAAATAAAAACTTCGCACCTATCGTTTCGCTTCCATGCAAGAAATTCGCATTGATACATAATTAAAAAACATGTAGCATCCGCCCCGCGTTACCATCGCTCACCTTTCACGATCAGATAACGTTACAAAATTTTCCGCATGTTACGTTCCAATTTATCCGTACCGAATCGCGTCATTGACACCTTAACCTGATCGATAGTGATTGGTAGCAGACATGCCGACCTAATCTCGAGCATGAAAATGAACACAGAAACGTGTATTCAAAAATTAAAAACTCACTGTCTTAAAATGACTATAATATATATAATCATTCTCTTACGAGACACATACGTATTTAGAAGCGTCATCAAATTCTTGTAATCTTTCTATTGTAAAACTTCGATATCCACCTTCCTCCATAAAATGTACAATATAAAATATTTTTAAGGATTTAGGAACTTGCAAAAGAAGAAAAATTATGTAATAGATAATGATAAAAATTGTGACTTTTTTCCTATCAGATAGTCGCTTTAATACACGTTGCAGCATGTCGACTCGCGATATTATTGGCACTTACAACTCGTATAGCCAGCAAAGCGTCGGAATGGGATAGCTTATGGAACGTGTTTTTGTTTCTTCTACCGAATCCCGTGTCAGGTGATTGCACGCCAAGGTAAAATTGCACGGTTCTGGCTCTCTGCATAAAGCCGACCGCACGAATTTCTAGGTCATTCACCATGCTACCTACCGCAGAGTTACCAAGACGGGTCCCAAAGGTGGGCATTAAGTGAATGCCTAGAACAACAGTGTCTAATTCGAGCCGTGTTGCTTCTCTATCGTCGATGCGGCCACTATTGTGTGCGTGTGTTAACGTTAGTCGACGTAACGACTCTCTATCGTGTCGATGGCACCGGTCGCGATTCCTCCGCAACACGCTGCGACGAAGCCCCAGGTTCTCCCTGGGGAAATTCGTCATATTGGCATTCCTGAAATGGTATCTACACATCCACGTGTAACGCGTAATGAGCAAGCTCTAGATTCTCGCGTTCGACGATGTTTTTACGTTCATCGAACGATTCGATGATCAACCTTGAGTATTTTGCTTTTGGAGATAAGACGTAGATAAGATTTATGAAGAGTGATTTCTTTGATATTATGTTGTACGCTTGATATAGTCTGTTTGAAATTTTCCTTTTACCTTGATTTTTAAGATTGTACTTCTATGAAAAAGGGGAAGTGTGATTTATTACGTTTTTCGTTTGTGAGCCCTATGTAGAAAAAAAATACATAGAAATGTAAAGGCAGTAATTACATTAGGAAAGTAGCACGTAATTAATCTATACCTTCTAGTATGTGATAAGCAAATAGTCGTAATCTCTACTTATTCATACAGAGTGTGCAAGGAGAAGTAACGCGGAAATTCAAACAAAAAATTGTTCCACGTATAAGAATAAGATGGAAAATAGAATGGGTTTTCCTCTTTCGGATGGAATGTAGCACACTATTATCAATACCTAAGAACTAATCACCTACACCAAAATTCTTCAACACTTTGTCAAATCAACATCCATCGATCATTCGAAAGAAGAAAAATGCAGATGAAGTCGTAATCGTTAATTTTCGGGTGAAATATTTCGTACAATCCAAGTGTTTTTTACGTTTCTTTATGTCAAACGTTAACGTATGAGAAACGTTGCATCGTATTATCATAATTCTTTGGAGAAGCTTATCGCGATCGCATAAAAATCTTTCGACACACCGGTGACGCAGCCATCGCGATAATTCACACGTTTCAGGGCTATGTTTCGTTCGGATAAAGTGTAAGGCAGATAATAAATACGACGCGAGCAACAATCATTCCAATCTGAAAAGTATATTCGAAACTGTCAGCGGGTGAATCGCGCGAGATTTATTTCCCTATAATCACCTGATGCTACGTCGCGTAAAATACGGTTCCGATATTTTATCCCTCTCATAACTTCCTCTTTCAACGTGTCTGGCCTCGTTAGAAGTATTTGAACGCAGCAATCCGTACCTAGCTGTCGCAAGCTACTACGATAGCTAGACGCGCGGATATTGCTTTAGAAACTGTTTGCTATTACTTCCAACTTTAAGATCTAATATAGCGTAGGTGATCTGTTATTGTACCGGGATGTAATAAAATAGAGTAGAATTGAATATGGGACGAAATTACGACTTTAGTAATATTATTTGTAAAGGCCGATGATGTTCAAAGCTTAAATATTGACGAGATATCTGATAGGCTTCGTTTCTTTCTTCAATCGAAAAACTAAAAGTGTTTGTGCTGTGTCGGATTAATTTTATAAATATGCAATTATATTTCAAGAAATACCATTAACGGTAATAATATCCTAAAAGTGCATGTCGATAGTTAAAGGAAATGCGATATCATCACAAAAAATGCAAAAATGAAAATACGCAAGATCAAGAATATCTACAGTTATCATATCCCCCCATACTATGTATTTACGATACGGTTATCTTCAGGCATGATGTTCGAAAAGCAGATAAAGCAATATTTCTGTTCATTTTATATTTCCCCGGCGTTTTTCCATTTTCCATAATTAAATATTACTCATATAATACGAAATCATCTGGAAATTTTAGCAATTCAATTAAAATAACTTTTCAATGATGAAATGAAGTATGGGTATTTCATTTTTCCAATTTCAATGCCTAACGGTACTCGAACAATCGCTGGTGATAAATATTTGCGTGAAAATTAAGTGAACGAAGGCTTTAATAATTACACGTACATTTTTGTAACAATTAACGTATTATAAATTATAATCGAGAAATGTAAAGCGATAAATAACGATAAACAAGGTATCGCGAGTAATATGCACGAGATAAAAAAACATATGCGACTCGCGATCTTTCGAGCAAGCCTCAATTTGAAATTCCAATATACCTAATAAAATCTAACACATCGCCAGCCGCACATATCGCGGTTTTACTTTACCGTTCTTTGCCACGTGATTGGCCTTCTATCGGTTAACGCCATTTATTTCCCAACAATTTGGTCATTCGTAAACGAATTATTTTAGTCGAATACGTATTAAAATGAAATTAACGTCCCGCAGAGCAATCACCGCTGTTAAACACTTTTACAAGTGAATTCACAGCGAGTCAGAGAAAGCCAGATTTAAATATCTGTTTAAATGTATAATATTTCACAGAGGAACGATTTTCCGTACCGTGTAATGCCGCCGTGTGATCGAATAAGTTAATTTAATGTTATGCATGCGATTGGTTGCGACTCGTACAAAGGGAAATACCATGTAAATCCAATTACTCGTAAAGATATCTCATGTATTTCCTTCCTTCCATCGAAGAGAAACAAAATTACCGAAAGAAAATGAAGGGATCATTGTCCTGAGAAAACACTGATTTTAAGAAATTGTATTTAATGCACTGCTTCGCGTTTTCTACGTTTCCTTCAAATTATCGAAACACGTGCCTTTCTCTCTAATTACTGTATTTAAAGGGGATGATTAATGAACGGTATAACATTATTCAAGGTAATTTATGGGAATATGCCATACAATTCCACATAACTCAGCTAAATCTTTTTATTATGTAATTAAATTCAATGTTAACTGATGGGATAAACATTAAATCATGTAAGGCATATTATCTTTTTGTGAATATAAATTTTCAGCAGAACAGATTAGAACTCGCTACGAGGATATACGCTGCATATAGCTTCACACGGTCGCAGGTATAATTTGATTTAATGTTCCATTATAATTTTTCAAAAAAAGTAGAAGAGAAGCAAAGTATAGAATGGAAAATGTAAGTAAATGATTATAGTTACATCTACATGTAGTTCGTTGCAGACATTTATCGATTTCAAGCAGAGGAAGAACATGAAATACAGGACTACGGACAAAGGATCGTTGCATGAAAACGATAACCACCGATAGTTTTTGCATCACTGTACTGACTTCATTGTAACGTTCTCCAAGATACTACAGATTATGCTACAGGAAAAACATTCTTTGGTACAAACATTAAATAGAGGGAAAAAACATATGCCAGTGATAGCCGAAGATCTATAACCAAAAAGCAGATCCTTGTCTCGATTTTAATTTGTCACCAATTTTCGTAACTAATCTCAAGCAACTACGCAATTTTGCACCTTTAGTACTAAACAAACTTTAACATTCCGGGAATGTTAAAACAAAGTTCAGGAGTTTATCACAATCACCATGTCAAGTTGTTTGCACGGTTCCCTTTCTCATACTCTGGTTTCACTACGATATTAAACAGAGGAATATTCTTAGCTATACAGTTCTAACTCAGTTACTGGTAAACATTACGGGCACTGGTGACCTATTCGACAAGAAACGTGTTAACGTTCCGTTTACGATGCACCTACAATCTTTCAAAGCGAAACTACAAATAAACTGTCAACGGCTGATGGTTTAGGCAACAACGTTGACAGCCATACAGAAACGAATAAGTTGTGGATAAAGGGTACAGCAAACAAACTGTGAGAAACGGTAAAACTCTTTCTAATTTCCAGGTAACGAGAAACACGATGCAAAGCTGGATTAACCTACTCCTCGAATCCTAAGGTATCAAGGAATTGTCGTTTCCAAAAGAACGTCCACCAACAACTTTCTAGAATCGTAGACTACAGTCGTACTGTGATATAAACACACTCGAATGTTCCATGAACAACGATATGTTTCAACAATTTGGATTTTAGGAAGGCTTGGACAGTATGGGCTACTGCGTTTTAGCGGCTCATACGCGAATTTACTCTGTATACAAAATGGTTATCTCGCTAGGACCAGAATCGGTAGCGAAACTTGCCGATACTCGAGATTAACCCGGTCCTTCAATGAATTTCCAAAGGACGGCTTTGTTCGATATCCTGGATCTTAAGTGGATTTCAGCGCAAGGCCAACATCACGAGTAACGTCGTCGTCTCATCGGACGACTCCCATGAACGATGAATATTTTAGAAGATGCATCTTTAACATCGGCCATGTCTAAACAACGCGACACCCCGGCCAACTACTTCTTCTATGCTCTTCTATTATCTTGTGCCGAATATGAAATGTGCTTCTGCTAGCAAAGCTTAGTTTTATTTCGCATTTCAATGAGAATTCGTGTCTAATCTTGATAAAAAGTAATTGTTCATTTTTAAAATAGTTATTGGTGGATGTGACCTTCTGGGGTTTGTCACGCGTAGATTAAATAAAAATCTTCATCAAGCCAATTTTCATTCAGATTAGAAAAATATCGGCTACTATCTACGATCTACATTTCAATCTCATGATACAATTTGCAAGATTATGAAAAGCCACTTTGGACAAATAAGTTCCATAATTTCAATAAAACGATTCTATATTACGTTATCTACGTTATATAAGACCATTGAAACGTATGGTGTATACTTTGATCTTATAATCACATTGTTACGCGTATTTGTTCCGCGTTTTTTTCTCGTTTCATCGTCATACTTTTAAAAAATTTTACCTGAAGCAAGCAGAACGATCACGCTAAACAGGCAGTTTCTCTTCACGAACAAAGTTCGCATTCGTTTCCATTCGACTCGAGGCAAATATTTAGAAAGCGAGTGTGCAGGTGGGAGCAACGCTTCAATAACATTTTCTTGTTTAGTCAGCCGAAATGAATGAATTCAAATACCTCTTGCACACGAGTTCCTATTAAAATAAAACCGGAAGAAAATTCTTGTTCTGCCAGTATTCCAATCCTTTGACCGTTCGCGAATATTGCTGATACCCCCGCTTGGTAATCGAAGCTATCCACCCGACGAAAAATCGCTACACTAATTTCCGAAATAGTTACTCGCATTCTAGCTAAACAATATCCTACTCCGCTTGTTCTTTCACTTTGATGCATGCCTTTTTCCCTTTTAGACTAATTCGTCACTAGAGTAAAATTCAATTTTCATTCCTCTATAATTATATAATTACACCCTTCTCTTTTTTTCTCGTATAATTATGTTATGTGTAACACGTACATAAAATTACTTACTTAAGAGATATAATATAATCACGATACTCGAGTCTCGTCACAGTGTTAATGAAATTGCAAAGTGTTTTAGAGAACACGTACAATATAAATATAAAATTTCCTCCAGTAAGTGTTGAAACAGAGCCGATGTATATCCTCGTTGGAAATTCTGTCCGGAACACGATATACTTCACTCTTCATCGTTCCACTAGTAACGAATCAAAGAATCTATTTTTAGATATAGGTGGTTTAAAGATTATCCATAGCTGAATTTGACGAATTACCTAGCTTGCCTGAAACAACCGTATCTTATCTACTATTCATTGCGACCTGTCCTCAATAACGACAGCAACGACGATGACGAGGATGGCGAAGATGACACGACGAAGAAAAGCGGCGAAAGGGCGCGCTAGAACACATATATGTACCCTTTTAACCCATTAACCCGTACGTTCGGTGGTAAATAGGTTAAGCCGAAAAGGTCTTTCTTGCTGTGTGTAGAAAGCCGCGGGCGCATACATCGCCTTGAATTTCAAGCAGATGCGGCAATCCTCCTAGACCGCGCAATCCTGCATTTCTGCACGTTAAATGTTTATCGTTGCCACTTCATAATTCTCCCTAGGTAACCTCGTCCGTATGCGGATCGTAGCGCCGACAAAGCGGCCCCGATTTAATGCAGCTACAAACGGCTCGTGGTGGACAAAGAGAGGGGGGGGGAGAGAAATTGATGGAGAGAGAGAGAGAGTTCCAAAGAAAGAAAGGTCCATGAAATACGCCAGGAAATGGAGAGATTAACCGTTTCGTGGCTCAAATAAATCTGGTCTTCCTGTTCGGGAATACAGAAAATTGGAAGCAGTTCATGAAACAAAACTTCAATGCCAATCGATTATTAAGAACGTGACTCGGATCCAAGAGCAGGCTGCAAAACACTCTCATAACCCGATCACCGAATTAAGTCCCTGCCAGCATAAGTCAACTCCATATCTCGTAGAATCGATACCACCGCGATATAAATTTATTCCTATTTTAGGTACATTACGGTTATACAGTTCTCAATTAACCAGATTATTCGCCAGTAAATTAATCGAATCTATTACATTTCTCCTTTCCAGTTATTTTAAACGGTGGAATTGTTTTTCCTTTTTCATTCAGCGGTGATTTTAAATGTACATTAAATTACTATGTAATATAATAAGTTGCTGTTACGTCCATTCATACTTTCGAGAAAGTAAGCAGAAAGTAAGTAGTATGGCTAGGAAGTACTATAAGTGGTAGTAGTTAAGAGGAGATAAAGGATAGAGAGGTTTGGTAGTTAATAGGCTTTTCTGGGGACTAAAACGTTAGAGAAAACGATATCGATGTAGGCCAGGATTCTTAGTAAATAGAAGCAAAGAAATTCCTCGCATTTAAGGAAGTTTATTTTAATACAAGATATTTGTTACTCCTTCCGTGTTTTATCGCAAAGCCATCTGGAGGAAGCCAGCGTTCAAACAATTATTTCTAACACCGAATAGCTTTGAGAAATATTTAAAGAATGACAGCACGAGTCAGTAGGTGTATAGTTCTTGTAACTCCACTATTCTCGCGTAGAAACGTTCTCAATCTTCGTTCCAAGTTCAGCACTTGACTACTATGTGATCAAAGACTCGTACCTGTTCATCACGTTCTTTCGTCAAGTAGATCGGATCCTTTTCAGTGTGTCTCCTTACTGTTTGTTCCCATACACGTCCTATTGAGAGGTAAGTAATTCCTCGTCGCGCATTTTCAAGAGATTCTTCGATGTTGCAAGAGCACGATCTTTCACAGCTTTAATTCCTCGATATTGATCTGATGAAACTTATTTTAGTCGGCTCTCCGTGTGTATGCTGTGTATAATGTTACTTTTTTCATAACGGATGAATCTAGGTGTGTACAGAAAACGTTTAATGTGTTTTCTCGTTGGACATGTCTCGGTGGACATTTGTCTTCGCGATAGTAATTTTGGTCTCGGACAAAGACCCGAAACGGAGCACATTTTTCTACGAGTTTCGCTGTGTTATCACGATGAAAGGGAGCAAGCGTTGTTATAAATTGTCTTTGATAATTCTTGGACTGACGTAAGGCACCAAAAGCTCTGATTTTGCGTCACTGGAAACATTTGTCTTGTATAATCGAATTCAATGTGGTGTAGAGCTTGGCGGATGACGAATGAATTGATAACATTAATTTTTTACTTCACTCCGCCAAGAAAAATGAAAAATTCGACGAACAAACGAATATAAAATGCTGTACAAAAATAGTCGTACATTTCGTAAAAATCGGAAACGTGGAAGTTCAAATAAGATTTTTTCGCGTGTTCATTTACTAAAAAAAAAGCGAGTACTGAATTTCTGCGTTACTGCATACGCAACAGAAATCGTGTAGATAGCCACTGCTCTGTATAACTATACAATGCGAATTGTATATTTACAATTCCATATAACCAGAAATATATTTAATATATTTGAAACGAAAAACAACACAACTATGTATATAGCATGATACAATACAAAATCAGTCCAAGATAAAAAATAGCCTACACGCCAGTAACAATGAATCACTTGATTCCTTAATAAAACAAATTATACTTAAACGATTTACATTTCGACACGATCGAATTATATCAATTTTTAACGTTTTTAAAATTTCTGTGTCATCTAAAATTTCTCGAA
Source organism: Bombus fervidus (assembly GCF_041682495.2). Lineage (NCBI taxonomy): Eukaryota > Metazoa > Arthropoda > Insecta > Hymenoptera > Apidae > Bombus > Bombus fervidus. The sequence continues at coordinate 17,202,833 of NC_091517.1, forward strand.
ATTAACAACTAAACCAACCTTATAAATGGACCCAACGCGACAATTACTTCTAGATTATCACTCAGAGGCAATTAAACCGAAGAATATGACCGCTGATGGAAAGCTTAAGAAATCCACGCCGGTCGGCCAATAAATTTCGCGAGAGTAGCGGCTATCTTTCCGAAGCAGTCGACAAAACAGCTAGACTCGGTAAAATGCAACTTCTCTCTATCGAGGGCAGAGGGGAAAAGCTTTGCTCGAACTTTAGTTCATCTTTAATTTAACTTTCCCGCGGACTTCTTCATATTTTAATCATTTTCATATTAGAGGCTGTCGAAGTAACGGCCGATATATTTCCAATATCGAAGCGACTCGAGAGAAGCCGTGGTTGAAGAAAAGTTTCATGTTACCAGGTTACCGAGGACGAGAAGCTGCCTCATGTAATCGTGATCATCCTGCTTCGGCAAAATGCGTACGCCTCGGTATAATATATCCTTGACGTATTTCGTTAAGCTGGTGCATGTACGACACGCGTCAAACCCAGGGAAATTTTTGAAATTTTGAGACCATCGTGTAACAGATTTTCATCAGCGATTTTCCACTTTTTTCCCCCGATAGATCAATGTATTATCTTAGAAAACTGGTTTTTCAAGAAAATAATTTTTATCGTACAACATAATGAAACTAGTTTAACGAACTATATAGATTAAAGATACAAATTATTATTCAGTCATTTTCATCTCGATTAAAAATCTTATAATCAGCGTTGTGAAGTTAACCGACTATAGAATACTGACGAGTCGACCAAACAGAGTTTACTTAAACAATTTCTTTGTTAATGACAATAGCTTAAATTTTTTTCTCCATGGCCTGCGTCCTCTCATAAAGAGGTAGATTTAATTTGCCGCTCGACCTTTGACTCTTTGACAGAAGAGAGCGGAGACGAAAACCATCTGGTTGAAAGATGATCTGGTTCAATTAAAAGCTACGAAATGCCGCTTGAATGTGATTTAATTTCTAATTAGGCAGAATTCTGAATTTGATTGAGAATAAAACAGATTATAGATCAGATTACAATGCAAGCAAGCGGTTTCTCTTGCACTACGACGTGTCATACAAATGGAAATGTGCTTCACTTCACAAACACCGTGCCCCCTCCCATGGTAAGCTAATTTCCACCAATTCTTGTACAGATTCGTATAAATTACACGTTTCACCCCTTCGGATACAATGCACTTTTCCTGGTGTAATCAACGCTCAATTGTTACACTAACTCGAACTGAAGAAAGAACGTGTTAACTGGAATGATCAGTGGACCACTTGTTTAGCCGTCTATTGTTCTATGAAGCTTCAACTTTGGATACTTTGTAAGTTTAACCATGACTTATGAAGTGTACTACAATAGCCGGGTGAGATATAAAACTTTAAAGAAATGATTGATACGCAATCTGCTAGGATGCGTTTCTTTTTTAATTTTCTATAAATAATTTAGAAATTATTTTTCGTATGAAATCTATGATTTTCGCTTATCATTCAAGTAAAAACAGGTAATTGCAACGTTAGCGTTATTATAGGGAATAACTATTACGGAAAAGATAGTTATTTTCAGAGAAAGTATTCTACACAAACTGTTAGTACTTTATAAATCATATCTTGCTTTCTACATAATATGTAATAGAACCTACACAACGTGCAACGTATATTTTCTCTACATATTCAATATTAAAAAAGGAAAGTAATAGATTCACATAATCATAGGCATAACACACAAAACAAGAAATTTAATTTCTATAATTTTATCGCAAGATCTCCACTGGATGTACAACGGCCTCATTTTATACACATTGACGATGTTTGAACGTTCGACGAGCAAATTGGACAAGGTGCTTAGCATTTCAGTAACAGCAGGATGTATTGATAGCATAAGAAGCTCAACAACATGATGTTCACAAGAAGATCGTATAAAAATGGTAAAATAATTATTTGCAGGAAAGGAAAACATAAATCAAAATACGAAGATTGTTGCATTATCAGGATAAAACAATCTTATTCATATCCTTTTAAAAAATTATTTTATCACTGTGCATTACGTGTGGCTATAACGTTAATTCCTGGAAGTAATGAGAATATTATACATTATATATTATACATCACATTATATCGCATATTATAGCGTATGTATATCTATATTTAACAGGCATAGTAATGCCTCAATATTTTATACATATTGCGAATGATTTATGCTTTCTACACCATCTGTTAGTTTTACCTATAGTTATTCCTGTTGCATCAATCAAACCAGAAACGTATTGAAAATCGAAACTCGTAGCAAATTCGATCGTGAATTTTCATTGGAAATAGTAACGTGAAACACGTGTCCAGGAGCGTGAACGGCTACCCACGTTGTAGGTATTCTCGTGGAGGTAAGGAAAAAGGAAACATACGCCGGGATGCAAACAGACAACGCACTTGCTACGAGAACGCATATTCAACTGCAAGGCCATCGATATAAAAGGCTGTAGCTTGCCCGAAGGCCGCTATATGTGGGAAAACCTGAGACAGAGGCCGGTCGACCTACTACGGACACGCACGCCACGATTTTTTCTAAAGCCGCAGGTTCGATGATTAAGAACGTTCGCGTGTATTATTCAAGATCAAATTGAATTGCGCGGGTAAGATCTCTGGCGCCGGTTACGGTCAATATTGCATATTCAGAAGCCTTCAATGGGCAAATAAGGAGATCCACATGAACCGCTGAATGTTGAAATCGAGACGTGAGTCAGAGAAAAATAAACCAACAAAGATTGAATTATCTATAACTTTGATCAACAGGAAAATGTTAATTTCTAGGTGAATAGAAAAGATTATTTTAAGATTTTCTTCGTCTTTTCAAAGAAATATGATATTGCGGAGAATAACAACAAGTAAAAGAAAATATATTCCAGTAATTACCGAACAACGAGTCACTATCTGCCTGCTGAAATAACGAACATTCCTTTCCTTTCTTCGAGTTAAATGCCAAAAATAACAGAGACCGCTTCTGTTAAATTAATGAATTTATCCGAATATGTTCAACCCAGTAATCGTAAATATAAATACATTAAATGTTAATTAATCCTGTTCATTGGTATATTAGTACAAATGTTGAATTTACAAGCAAAAATATAACATGAAAACACACGTAAATACATCGAGGATATAATACATAGAATCGCATTTTGGAGAGAAAAATAAGACATTTCTGATGAATTAAAAAGTGATTAAAGACGAAGAAGAATTCAAAAATCAAATGTATTAATTAAACGAAAATAAACCACAATTGAGAACAACCGTAGGATTTGTCGCAACGATGGCTACAGTAAATTTGATTAATATTCACGAGTCGGCTGGGATGTTATCAGGAAAAATAACAAATAAATACCGGCATACATGACAGGCCATTCGGAGCATAATTGCACTCATTATTTGGCTTTAATTTATTCAAATGTGATGCATATCGACGCGCGAGCAAGATCGTTAGCAGCTATTAAACCCGATCCCCAAAGGAACCGACGCCGATGCCGATCCTCGATTGTAATCAACGTTAAATAATATTTTAATATCGTGACGATTAGCGATTTTGACTGGCCGCTCCTATCCATAAATTTAATTATCAGCGTTTGTCATGGTCCTGCACTGTTTTAGTTTACCAACGCGATGTACATGTACAGAATAATATTAGAATCATGATTCGACATTCCAAAGGAAGCAATTTATTTTCAGTATATACAATGTTTGCCGTTGGGGCTAGTCGAATTGACTCTTGACGTAACTGAATCTCCGTTCGAAAAAACGATGTTGAAATTTGAAAGGAAAAATATATCAAATCGAACAATGTATAGATGGTCTACCAATTTTTTTAATCAACAATCGAATTATTTTCAACCAAGCCAATTTAAATGTCCTATGGAAAAAAAGGAAGTCAGAGGTCTCGTAAACTCTATTACAATGAACGGAAAGCATTTCACAGAGAAGAAAACTATAAATTATTTCCGACATATTTTCACACGTAATACCGATATTTTAGTCTACGAACTATAATTTATAATGCATTCCAAGGAAAAATCCAAAGTCACCGACATTTTTATACGAGAGGGGAATCATTATTATGCTAGCCACGGTGAGTGCTCGTAATTCTTCGTATTACGTATGCACAGGGTGAAAGTGTAAATCGTGTTGACAGAGCATAATGATTCGAACGTGACAATATTGGATATTGCCATCGGTGATCCTATCGTGGTCGACATCTTTATAGCCGTGGTTTTTCGGAAGACTTCTCGAACGAGTCTTCTCGTTCACTCGTTCTTTTTCCCAGCTGTCATCCGCCTCGATCCGTCTTTGGTCCACGCTCAATAAAGCAAGTTCCAGCGTGAACGCGCAGAAAATTAAAAACACCGACAACGAAAAGAAACGAAATTACGCTCGAAAAAAATGGGTATCAACATTGTTTCCTGGCAGTTTTCTCGAATTATCGAAGGAAGATAAACGTCCTATAAATGTATATCAACAATCGGTGAACACACGATACAATTCTTGTCTGAGAAAGAAGAATAAAAAGAAAGATACGAGGAAAGGAAAGAATGTGTAACGTAACCGTGGTTGGATCAGTCGAGCTGGTAATAGCCCATTCTTTTCTCCCGCAAGAACCGAGCAATTTCTGTAAAAAATAATACATTTTTCGTGACACGAAAAATTTCCAGTTTCCTTTATCGAGCATGTGGATCGCTGTTGCGTGCCACACTTACATCCCGCGCTAGAGTCAACGAACTGTTACACTTAAGGTAAATCTCAAATCAGATTACCGCGCGCATTTTCTTGCCTGGCAAAGTCAGAATGCAGGGAAATGCGAGTCGCGCGTATACACGTCCCTTTAGGAACAATAAAATACTCGACTTGTTCTTTAAACTATGTTCGAATGTTAAGAAGTTGTGGTAGCAGTGAGAAATGTAGTCATTTCGAATGTTACAAACTCTTGAAGTCCCGACGGATAACATTGATATGCGAATTTAAATACTACTTCTTTTTAGCTTCTCTTACAGATTTAGATATTCACGCGTGAATACATTGATTGATACAAAGAATGATATTCTTCAATTAGATAAAAAGTTGTTTCACGTCTTGAGTAGAGATTTGTATGTATATATATATTAGTCTCGCTTTAGTATTGGTATATTTATTACTAGTATAACGATTATTTTTTTCTCCTTTGAAGAAAAAAATAAACGACTTATACGATGTTACTAAAGTAGGACTACAATTTATTAGTCATACAGATATTTGGTGAAATTTCACTGGTTTGTAAATAGTAAAGAAGATAAAAAGTAGAGATATCGGGATTACGATATGACAATTGAAATTTCACAGGTAAAAAGGTCGGCTTTTAGACACTGTAACACAATTGAAACTAAACATACACGTACTTCACGCGATTTTATAGCGGCAAGTATTTCTTTTCCTCGTAACATTATCGCAGCACAGATTTCACTCTGAAAGATTGATGAATAACTTTCCTTTTAATTTCAAATCTATATAGCATATACACGAGTTTGATAGGCGAGAATGATAAGAAAAACTTTGCATAAATGTTTAATCGTACATCTAACTTGATTTTGAGTCGGATATTCTTTTACGTCGAGTCGAATATTCGTTTGTATCTAAACATGAGGTTACAAGTCGTAACACGTTAAGCTGTTGTTGATAAACATGAGCCGAAATGATTCACGAGATATTAGAAGAAAATGTTTACAAATAGTGAGATTGCGCATGATACATCAAACGTTATTGTAAACATCGATGAGTGAATTTACGCTGTGTGTGATGGGAATTACTAACATGCAAAAGTGATTTCTATTCCAAAACAGAATCACTTCCTGATACGAACATTTTTAAAACTTCTCGTTTCTTTTTCTTTCTTTTTCGTATGTCGCATTCGGTTACAAAGTCACACGTGCGCGGTATGCAGCGGCTATTCTCATTCCGATCGACCATGACATTTTAAAGTTGGTTAATTTTTCAAGGATGCGATTCTCGATTTCGACTCTGTCATTTTTTTTTTTTTTTACCTGTCTTCGAGACGAAATCAATGACCTTTTCACTTCGACCTGTATCTGCTCGCTTGAAATAACTTTTCCTGACCTGTTCACGCCAATGCTGACACACTTTAAAGCTACAATACATTACCAAGAGCTTACATTTATTACCTTGCTATCCTCCACGTACGAGACATTACCATTTAGGATATATTTTATAGAGACCATGTTCGATCCTATCAATTAACGTAATAATTTTTACCTAATGGTCAGATGTCGGATTTAACAAACCACATGGCAACCATATAACACATACATATTTCGATAATAGCCATTTCAAGAAGATAATTTAATTATGAATTTAAATCAAGAGACTCCTCCGAAGATTGATATTTCTGGATATTCTTCGACAGTTTTGAAACGAGAATACCCAGCGAATTAATCCAAATTTCAATCAGATTGTCACGGTCTGCTCGTACAACATTGTAATTAATTTCCGAACGGAACCAGCATTATGTGCTCGGACCATTCTATTCAAGAAGCTATTCTCTGCTCTCCATATCTCATTACCCCTTATCACATGATGCACAGGGAGACTATGGACTTAATAAGCATAAGTGCCTCCAAGTGCACGAGAATACTAGATGCTACACCGCACGATTTCTTATGTAATTATCACCAGTTTTATAATCCCGACCTGTTCAATATTATCGTCGTGCACTTAACGTTAGACGAGTATCTTCCTCGATATTCAGAACTACGTTAAATATCAAGTGGGATATATTTGTAACAAAATTGCCTCAATTTCAATTAGATAACTTCATGATTTGTTCTATAATGTTTACTTTCCTTGCTGTGATTGTTCGACATATTTCTTTTACATTTTTTCCAGGCATTTAAATATTGCGAGCCTTTCTTTCTAGTAACCTATTTATTTATTATTACTGACACGATTTTTAAAATGTTACAAATTGTTACAAATTACGAGACTACAATACAATCGTGAAAATACCTTTTTCATTCAATTTTTTGGAAGCAAAACGTTCTCATACACATGCTCCAGAGCCAAACTAATTTTCGCTGAACAACAATATGACTCGGAAATCGTGCCGTATTGTACGTAGAATGCAATCAGCAGTGTATTAAAAGTAAAAACCGAGTGAACACGTTATGTGACAGTTGCATGGATTTTTAAAGTCATTTATCCAAACTATTTATTTTCGCATTTAATTTCGCATTAAATGTAATCACATATTAAATTAAAATAGGGAAAAATTTCCGTCAATTCCGGGAACACGTTCCAAAAGTGTTACTTATGATAAATTAAACTTACTTTTTTAAAGTAACATTAAGACGATAATGTATCTTAAGATAATATATTATTTGATAATTCTAAGAAAATTTTCTTTAATCGATGTATAATTCGTGCTTTCACAAGTAAATGGATCTACAAAAGGTTCATAGAGCGTCTTAAAGACTTCATTAATAATAACAAGTTTCTGAAAACTTATGATAATTTAATTACATCGATATCCTACTTCCAAAGATCCGAATGAAACACTTGCAACTGACATAACGTTCTGTTTCCCTACAAACAATTAGACTTGGTTATAGAATTCTTATATGAAAGGTGATATACTCTACAGCTTAATTAAGAGTAAGCAATTTGAAATGTACGCGGAAGATAATACCTTCGTTTAAATTAGGTCACCAGTACATTAACTGTGAAACGCTAACTGTGAGGTAGAAAAATCTTTCCCTATTCATCATAAATGTATTATTTCCTCTACTAAAATATTTACGCCATTTATTATGTTAATAATAGAAAATAGTTTCTAGTCTAGTTCAAAATACTCAATACCATAGCCTAAGAAGATCGTCAGCTCGAAGAGAAAAAGCTATCATTATTTGAAAAACACTCGAGAAATAACCCAATGTTCCAAAACGAGATTTCTCATTGTCAGTTTCACTTCCAATCGTCGACATATGTTATACGAAAACGAGAATTCCCATTACCTATCGGCGATGTGCTAAGTAACAGATATTCAGATCCATAAGAACGAAGGTATACCGCATGTTGGCCTGGGTTACCCAGCAGCGGAGAAACCGAATCGAGATCTTCTTCGATCGGTATTCAATTTCTAGAGTCGTAGAGATAACCGGGGCTAAAACGAAATCCATGGAACGTTTCATTGTCAGCATATGCGGCAATAAAACGAAAGACGAGCCATTAGCCGGCACACATGTGGCGCGCGGCCAGCCGGCGGTAGTGCGTGGCATGCATGGGCATTCGTCACTTTCTGAATGGATTTCAAAAGCGCGTGAGTCAGCCCCTTCCTGGAAAGTTGATGCTATTTCAGCGTGTACGGAAAACTAAAGCGAAATAAAGCATGACTAACGACTCTCCGGCAGATTTACGTGCGTGGCTAGCAAACTCGGAAACCCAGCGACCCCAATGCGTTACGCACCCTGGCACCCTGGCTTTTGAATTTGTTTTTCGTTTCTCGCTCCTTTTTCATTTTATTTTCGTTTTCTTTGTTTACCTATCTTTTGGAATATACTGATATATCGACAAAATTACAGTGTGACTGAAGATAAAGACAGCTGTTGGACCTGTAAATCCAATAGGGCTAAACCGTAAGAGGACGGTTCAGACCGAGAATAAATTTTTCCAGATCAAAATAGTAGTATTCTAGTAATCACTCCTTAAAATTAGGTTAATATCAAACGTTGTATACAGGCATACGAAAGTATTCGAACACTTGCAGACACATTTTATAGATTCATAATGTTTATTATATGAAATATTTCGAAATTTTATTAGCAATACAAGACACTATTACAAGAATCGATCATCATAATTGTATTGGTAAAGTTTCAATCAAATCTGAAAATATATGTAACTATGTTATGTATAGAAATTATACGATATTTAGCATAGGTATATGGTAGAAGTTTTTATGATAAACGTTCAAGTACTTTCGTGAGGCAGTATATACATTATATTTATTGTAAAAATATTCGTTCAATTTGTTTTTGTTCGCTAATACGCCTTTATCTGCTATCAACTGTTTAAACTTTTAAGCAATTATAAAGAAAATTCCAACATATGTTTTCTTTTTTTTTCTTATTTCATCTTATTTCTTTTTATTTGGTTTCTTCTCTTTTTCTCATCTTTTGTCTCACAAATGTCGCTCGAGATACTTTTGCACGAAATGCGTAGAGACGCGTGTATCGTGTCACCTGGGGGCCCTTTCTTGGTGTCACCATTTACCGGTCGCGTTCCCGTGTAACCGGGCATATAGCTCCTCTCCAGGATAAGCGGGATTTTCTATCTTATGCGGATTCACGCGTCATGGTGTCGTAGCAGACAGCCACCGAAAACATTGCCGACGTGAGGAATTTTTGTACCGGGATACGTGTTACGCGATACGTGATGCGTCTTCGATTTCAGGATGTCTCGCAACCGAATGAATTCGCGCAGTCGGTTAGCAGCGTCTAGTGGTAGCATAGAATGCGGAGAATGTTACGGTCGAGTAGCCCCAGGTTTGATTCATCCTTTTTTAGATTCTTTTTTAGAAACGCGAGTGACACAGCGATGACAGTGGACTCCGATTTCAACGAATTTTAACACTGTTTCGCTTTTCAAATTTTTATTTTCTTTTTGTTCTAACAAACAAAAATACCTTTAATATTGTCCAAAAAAACCCGACGATAAAATCAAAATGACAATTCCTTCATATTTTGTTTGAAATCAGAAAACTATAGCAATGGAAAAACATGATAACATGATTATTTGTTAACAAATAAGATTCATAGAAATATTGTACCTATATAGTGTAAATTACACAGAAAAGAGAAGACTACTTAAAGTGCATACTACTCAAAGCAAGAACGTTTTTTAAACTAGAGGTTTAAATGCACTTAAGTAGAAAGGGTGCATTATCTCAGAAGCAGTGAGTGGAATTTAATCAATGAAACATTTCCGGTATCTCTTTAAAGGATCATTAATTTCATTAAGGACCTTGCACTATAGTAGCTTTGAGGGAAATTAGAAAGTATGTTGAGAATTATATAAAAAATAGCACAGTAAGTAGGTTAACTTAGATATCTGGATTTTTTATAAATTTTAGAACACTTAATGTCAGATCACGAAATTCAAATGAATGATTTACTGAATTTCAGATTTTATATAGGAATTTATATAAGTGAGATATATATTAAAAAATTCACACTAAAAGGTACCATTATCCCTACAAGTACTATATATTTTATACAAGAATATTTCCTATAGATAACATACAATTTACTACAATTATCACCACGCACAAAATATTACCTAAATGTTACACCTATATTTAAATCACTGAGATTAATTATGTAAAACAGAAATATATTCTGTTTTCTTCAAATATAACACATAATAACTATTAAGTGGAACACATATATGTATTATTCCTTTATAGCGTGTATCAATGAAATTCGCTGAAAGTATAGAGATGCCTATAACCTGTACATAGTGTACTTAAGACCTAAATAACCGTTTATAACGTAAAACGTTTACAACATGAAAACCTAGAAACACAACTGAAGGAATCGATAAAAGAAACGGTGATTTATTCTAACGCGTAATCTACGGTACACGTTGGGACACCTTTGAAAGGCGACGTTAGAGAGCGTGTCAATTCAAAAGGACTGAATACAATCAGGGCATTTTGTAGCGCTTAGGGAACGACCGCGTAGGATCGGCACTGTTTTTTGATTGGTCGACTTGCTCCCGAATACCTGCCAACTACAGGTTCGGTGCTCTGAACTTTCGAACGACAACGCGATGGTACTTCGTTTCGGAAAGAATCACTACAACTTTATGGTACACGGCTTTTAAGTACTATCCAGTACGCGAAAACATTGTAAATCGAACGATCAGAGCACAACGATCGTTTCTTGCCGGTTGCTCACCGAAGTTCAAGCAACGAGAGGTCTAGAGAGAAGAGAGATGAACGTTCAAGTTCCTCGTACAGTGGTGGTTCGTGTTCCCAAGGCAAGATTCCATTCCGAGCGAGTCCAGGTTACTCGAAGAAAAGAGCGTGTTCGAATGTGCCGTCTGCCTCGTGTGCCACGGAGGGAGGGGGTTAGTAAGGTAAAAGATCGACTACTCTTATTCGTGTACATCCCAAGAAGGTCATAGTCAAAGACGCGCGCGGAGAAAGAGAATGATCGAGTCCGATCGAGGAAAGAAAAAAAAATATCAACACTTACTGCCATACAAGGTGGACGCTCTGCCCGCTGCTGGAAGCTGGAACGATCCTATCCGTCAATCGGAGCCGCCACCAGCAACCTTGCTCCTTTTCCTTCTCTGTTTCTTTTGGCCGGTTGTGAGAGACGCCGCAGCTGCGACACACACAAAGACAGAGAGTGGCCGATCCACGAAACGAAACGAACGAAACTACCGCCACTCCCGCTTAAATTCTTTTTCCCTCCGTTTTCACCGCAACGCGTACATCGTGTATATATCGATATACATCGAAAGCTCACGGAACGACTCGCAAATTAATCACACTCCGGAAATAATCAAAACACTCACTGTAAGTCGCCGCACGAAAAACACGGTTGCCTGCGCGTTACAAACTTTCTAGAGAAAAATCACGTGGTAACGCGTTCGACGAGTTACAGAAACGAAAAACGACAACAGCGACACTTGCGATCTATTTATCCACGTTCGATACCGCGAGAATCGATATCGATCACGAACTGAGACTTGCGTCCCGATTGTCACATTACGTTGCACAGAGATAAAGAAACTGCCGATCGCAGAGCACTGACGCGCGAACGAAATCCTGTACGGGCCCGATATGACACACGCTACGCGTCGCACATACAACTTTCGCGCGCTGCAGACTCCGGCAGACTGAGTGTCGAGAAAGTCTTGAGGCTAGCGTACGCGATTGCTGCGCTCCTGGCGGCCGATACCCGACCTACAACGTCACGCGTCTTTGGCCGGTCTCTCTGTATTTCGATTCCTTAGAAACTCGAGTGTACGTTTCTCGTACGGGTTCTGCACATCCTAAATCAAATCCTTCGCGATTCACCGATGCAGAAATACCATCCGAAAATAACAATCTCGATTTTTGTAAATATAACGAAAACAGCGATCCTGATACGACGTTGTACATTTTATGCGTCGTGATCACGTTCAATGGTAAGAATCATTCATTCTAAATAAATTATCCTCTTCTTCAATATATCGTTTTAAGTCATCTTTCATAAACCAAAATTTGTATATCATAAGAAGTTTCGTAGATTTTTTAGATTAGTTATGTATTTAACTGTGAATTAAAATCTATAAGATCAAAGTCAAATCTTTTATTGAAGTACCTCGAACTGCCACCAGAGCAGAGGTATGATTTAAATTAATCGTAAGTCATAAGTATTTATATGTATAATATATCCAACTGTCAGTCTAGCATGTAGCCACTAAACTTGGAGGTTAGTTTGTTTATCGCTCTTACGTCACTTCTACGAAGAAGTTTCCAAGCCCTCTTGGTAAACACGGTCGACATTCACACGACGGTACGCGGGTCGCGGTAAACAATCTCTTTTGAACTGTGAATACATACGAAGCCGTATGTATAGTGTATACGCATTTGGCGAGCACGTGGCACGAGTTATCTCGAAACAGAGTCGAATCTACACGCGACATGATGGACGTATGGTCGACTATATTTTTCTATTGTACAGGTGCGAATGTTCGATGAGTGTAATTTAAATCCAATAGTTCCGGCGCAAACTTTAGAATTCACCGATCGAGCACGCTTCGGTTCTATCGATTCGATCATGGGAATTCCTTTTAATCCATACGGGAGAACGCATCGTGTTGCCGATATTCTCGCTTCGTGGTCACTATTCAATACGAACTAACGTAGATGAATTGTACGTAACCATCGCTCGATATGTAGGTTATAACGTTACTTTTGCAATTGGATAATTGTATTCATTGCGACTTAAATCGTTACCGACAGCTTTGTATTCGGCGTTTTTTAGGCTCGTGAAATGTTAGTCGGCAAGGCTGCCAAGCGTAAATAAACGCGTCAGAGACAATAGCCATTGTGGAACGAATCAGTCGTGGAAATGGATCGTTCGGATTGGTATATAACGTTTTCTCTTCGTGTATGTTAGTGTTCGAACGCCGAAGTTACGATTGATCAACGTTAAATCAGAATGCAGAGGGAGTGGCAATGGCGGGCGGATTTTTAGTCGCGCGTATCTACCGTGCTGTTCGGGTGTACACCATTTATTAGTAGCAATTGAATAAATTACGTTCCATTCACCATAGTCCCCTCGTTCGTGTATTTCGTGCATCGTTTCTCGACCTCATCCCATTCATGACAAAATATCTTTTTACGCTAATAATATCTCGCGTAGAATAGTTTTTTATATAACCTCCTCCCGCGCGTGAACCGATTAATCGAATCAACCATGATTTCGTGCAACTCCGAGAAATACCAGATAACGTCCCGTTATTCCGGTCGTAGGATACATTGTCCATGAAATATTTTTCCGTAGTGAATTGCGTACGATATTGACGATACGTATACAATGTAGAATTATTATGGTTAAAGGTATTTGGTATTACGCGTTTGAAAATTCACTACGTTAGTCGGAAACGAGATGTAAGCTTTCGTATCCGCGATAAATTTTTGGTTTTGTAATACCAATAATTTTAACTTGTGCTCGTATATGTACCTTTCTTTCTTTTTGCTCTCCTTCTTTCCCGTATGCATATATTCGGGGTGTGGCCAAAAATATTTTACAATGAGAAACAGAAAATGATTTCTTACGCAGAAACAAACAAAGGTTAGTGTCATTCAAGGTTTACTTTCAAAAATATATATATTATACACTTACATAGTTAACTATAAGGAACATTATAGTAATTAATGGACCGTATTTTATATTAGCTATATAAATGTGTATGTATGCCTCGAAAACTGTGCCTCGGGCATTTTTGTCTGCTCGTTTGATTTGCTCTTTCATAAAGAATATTCTTTTGCTCGCGTGTATAACATTTCGACCGCGCCATGTTTATAGTCGAATATTTTTTTGTCAACAAGAGGGAAGAAGACATTTTGGTACGTATAAACGACTGCGCAGTGAAGTATTCGCTAAATATTTAATATTCGGATCGTTTCCAAAAGCCGGAAGTCATTGCAGTTTAATCGAATAAGCGAATCGATCAGAGAGACAGTTGAATGAAACAGCACAAAGAATATACGCGTATCTCAATATCGTGCATTCGTGCTCGCATTATGAGAATAAATATAGGAAAACAGGTATGAATCGGAAATCGTATTGTATATAACATATTCCGTCGAAAGCATTCCATTAAGATGTTCTAATCGATAACGAAGTAGTTTCGACTTTATTGCATTTTCTTCCAGTTTATGCAGCTTTTATGACAGTCTTTCAAAGATGAAAGATGATCGATAGCGTCGTAAAGTAGAAATATTGTTGATACATATTTATACGGATTTTACCCGCAGATGTTAAATCATTATCTCCTTGCTCTAAGGATTCTTTCTTTTAAGAACTTCTAATCTTTTTTTTTTTAAGAACCTCTGTAGCAGACTTGTTTGATTCTGTTTACTAAGATTTGAGTAAAAAGAAGGCACCTACACGGTTGTAAGTGCGAAAATAAATTACGAAGTGTTTCTTAATGAAACTTTTGCAGTAGACAGTGCTGCGGTAATTTTTCAAGCCTGTCTCATTGTCTCATACTTGTCCTGTTCTCCATGGGAAGAGGATGAGCAGGGACTAAAACGTGAAGAATGAAAAATGTTTATGTTCTCTAGCAAAAACCGAGCGTAAAATTAAAACTTGCTAATAAAATCAGTTATAGCTGTGACGAAGTAATCAATGTTATTAGATGTTCCTTATTTATTTAATTATCGATTATTTAATTCTATACAAATGTTAAAGAATTATTTTTATTGTGATATTTTTAAAAAAACTCTAAAAAAGCAATTCTTAAATCCTATGAATAGAAATGCAACGAAAATTAATAGTATCTACGTATTCCGCGGTTTTCAAGTTGTTCCAGTTGCACGATATAACGCAACCCTAAGCTTAAATCAATTCGTGATATTTTTCAACACGATTAGTTAATTCTAAGATATGAAAAATACACAAAGTATCTAACAAGCATTGTTCCTCTGGTAGTTGGTAAACTTTCATTACTTCAGTTAAATACAGTGTCCACCCAAGTTTTTTCACTCATTAACCTGCTTGTATAAGTATAGAACTCTATGATGCACAACTTTTCCTCGTGTTCTGTTCTTTTGTTCGTACTATACTTTAGACGCGAACATTTTTGCGAATACTTTTTATCCTTCAACAGTTTTCCTTAGATAATTTCACGTATCTTTAAATATCACAAACATAGACGTAAATCATTAATAGCATATAATTCGAATAATTTACCGAACTTCGATTCTTTCGCATAATAAAATGATTTCTTAATTTCAGGATACCTCAGTATCAGTTTACTTGGAGCTGTTACAAACTATTAAGAGAATGTAATTAAGCTGAGAATGTAGATAATGCCACGTATATTAAACTTGGGATAGTTGAAATATCCTACCATCAGCGTTTAACCACGTGAGTATCTTATTAAAGTATTTACGTAGCTATGTAAAAATGAAAGTTAACTCGCTTGTAAATTATTATCCTTCGAGTTAACTTCTCTCAATCTCATACCTTCTTCTTTTTTGCATTTTACCATAATTAATTAAATGCGTAAAGACAAAAATGCAGAAACGCGTTAAATTGAAGGAACTTTGCTCGAATTATTTTCAGTGACACGGAATATTACGCAAAATACTTTCATAGTTTCATTAGCATCGATTACGTTTCATTCAACAGATATTACGGTGAGTTGTCGCGTTTTGTTCGATCGATGATACTCGCGTTTCCAATTAAAACGGATTTGAAACTTGTGAAATTTCGTACAGTCGCCGCGAGCCCAGATGCGTCACCTAATTAATAGTCTGACATACACGTCCGACGATTCTCTAAATGCACAGAAGTGCTCGCTAATCGATTACTTCGGTGCATTAGCGTACAATGAGCAATCTATTGCAAGGAGGATCCCTGGCACGGGAACAATGTACTCATTCGAATGGAATAATGTACATTTCGAGTGTAAAGCGGAGATACTGTAAACTTCAGCACACAATATATTTACCGAATTCGAATTATTATGAATCAACTAGTGGAAGAAAGAAATTATCTCTTGCTTAGGATTCTCCGTTCAGTCAAGCTTAATTTATACCCATTGTCGACAGACTGACGGATGAATGGACGTCATTATTAGACGAACGTTCTCGAAATTGCGCGAACAATCACTTCTTTTTTCATTAGGATTATTTAAAAAATTTACGTGATCTGGTAATGATAATATACGACTTTGGGTTTCAAGTTACTTTCCTTTTTCAATATATTCTTTCAATTATTAGACTTTAAGATCGTTTATGACATGAATGGTCGGTTTTATCATGCCAAATATTTCAAATATTCCTATTATCTGTGGATTAACCTTTAAACTTTCCAAATTACTCTCGTACATTAATCTGTTCACGCAATGAATAATAAATTGACCGGAATATCTTCTAAAATATCTCTATCGGATGCTCCAAATGAGTATTATCGAACAAAGCTTGAGAGAGATTACCCAAATTGCCATCTCGATCAACGTAATCCAAGTAACTTTTCTTTCAGAAGTCGCCGTAGTTTCTTACGGTCGACCTTTAGCTGCTTTTTCCTCTATAAATGTTCATCAATACGACCGTCCTTTCTCATCTGTTCACCACTTTCCCTTCGTCATTTTCTACCATTACGTGTAATTTCGTTCCACCATAGTCATACTTTGAAGAGAAGAGACATAATACTGTATGGCTACGATGCTCACGATGCTCGTTCACGCAAACGGAAGATATTCTCCTTTCTCTCCTCCTTTCGCTGGCCTATCTCTCTCTCTCTCTCTCTCTCTCTCTCTCTCTCTTCATTGCACGTCATCTAAGTTATTATTCCCCTATGCCTACTCTCGCGCGTGCTATTTCCTTTTTTCTTTCTCTCTTTCTTTTTCTGTATCCGGCTCGTTTCTTGTATTTTGATATCAGGCTCTGTCTGTCTCATTCCGCGGGCTGCTTCGTTAGTTTCAGCGGCGTTTGATTACGCGGCATAGCCGGAAGGTCCAATGTTTAATTTCTTTCTCTTTGCACGGCCTCGGGTTTCGTTGCGATGAATGGCAGCATAAGAAATAGTAAAGGTACGTTTACACAGGCAAGGCACGCGAAAAAGCACGCGGCCAGATACGCCGGTATTATGTGTGCAGCCGCGCAACCAGGCAACCAGGACATTGCCGGTTCTTTTGTAATTCCTTTCTTGCCGGCTTTTTAGTTTTACGCTATTCCCCTGATTTCTTTTGTGACGACTCGGTAAAATAACGCGTATATGCTCCAGAATTATGAGTGTCGACATAGTACGAACCAGTACAGGGACCCTTCGAACAAACGCGTGATTGGCTACTTTTGCGATACCGGAAACCATTACGGCAGAACTTTATTTATCTCGAGCTGCTATCAGGGAACAAATAATTCATACAACCGAAGTTAATATTGGAGGAATTTATCGATCCTGCTTTCTATCTATGACACGGTTGCACTAATGATACAATATAGTTTGTGCAAAAGGTATGAAATCAGTCTAGCGTAAAGGTTGTAATTTCCTGATAACGAGGTTTCAAATTTCTAATAATTGGAAAGTGAAAGTATGTTTTTTCAGTAACTTAGGAAATATCTGTTTCATGTCTAGTTGACTGCTGTTCTTATAAGGAAATATGAAATCGTATAGTGGTTATAAAGTGTGGTTATAACAAAATAGAAGAAAAATTAGTATTTAATTAAAGGTAAGTTCATTTATTAGAACTTGCCATACGATAGATAATTCGTGTAATAGTGGCTTCCTAATACCGTTCATTACCTACGATTCCTCATTCAAATAATAGGAATTCACATTTAGATAAGTGGATTCAATCTCACAAGAGTTTCATTTAATCCAGCACTAACTAAAATTTCATTCCAATAAAGAGAGTTCTACTGTATCAGATTGTGCCATGATTATCTGTAGATTTTAGCCGAAGCTGAAAGTAAAGTTCACTCGAGTATCGATCTGCGAAAGTGTAATACTACCATTGTCTTATTACATGTTGAACTGGCCATCCCACTTATGGTTATTCAAAAACCGACTTCTAATAAAGTTGAAAATGAAATTCGATGATAACGAAATTCATAACCAATTTAAAAAATCTTCTTCGTGTTACGTTCTAATTAGCTGCCCTTGAAATATTATAGTTTCTTGCTGCATTAATTTAATGCCTATAACATTTATTGGAAAATTGTGCAATATTTTTTTAGACCTGCTACGTTATATTTATATAATACCGACATATTGAACATCATTACTTCATTATAAGTTTAATACATGTATTATTTACAATTACCCGTAATATACACTTTAATTCTTAATACAATCAATTGCATCGTATGGATTTAATTGTTCAATATGTTTGTTTACAATGTTTATTAATAGATTATGATTATTTTCTGGAACGAAAGATAAATTCGATTCACATGTTGAAATCATGAAAATGTCAATTCGAAATGGTCATGCAAAGATCTTGCAAAATAAAATCGAAAAAACAACTACGATGTTCGAAGAAGAGGAATTATTTGCACAATCAGTTACGTACATTTTGAAATTGATGAATCTCGATATAATATGTAGCATTTAAATTAAATTAATATCTATGAATGAACATAGCGAACATCAAGATAACACTATAAATATGAACAACATATTTCTATTCGTAAAATGACATTTATCTAAGAGAATATATCGTAAAATGTAATTAAAGCCTGCGATGATAGTAGCCATAAAGAAATTTAACGATCAATAAAAAATCTGTGTAGAATTAAAAGATTATTTAATATTTACTAACAGAGAGCTATACTAATTTAGAAATCGATCTGGAAGTCAGAGACGTTGGTAGGATTTAAATCTCAGCACGACTAAACATAGGTACTCCACTCGTCTTCCTTTACGATCACATTTCTTTTCCTTGGACAATGGGTTTCGTGCAAATGAAACGACATTCGAGACATTAACGTCGCGGCTAAATGGTAGAAATCAAGGGAAACCGTGGTGGCGAGGAGAAAACCGGAACGGACGCGATCACGGGAACGTAACGTACCATGGTAAATAAGTAATGTCGCGGGGGAAAGTGCACCGATAGAGTATCAGGTCGAAGGGAAGGAAGGAAAGAAAGAACTGGTCGGACAACGCGCCACGGAGCAACCTGTAACGATAACAACAGCTTCGGTAAAGAATACAAATTGTTCTATTATTTCCACGAACAAAGAATCACGTTGTAAAAGATTGGAATCTGGAACAAGTCTTATCAAAAATAAAACCAACCGGCCGATTTCAAAGGGATAGTGGTAGGTAAGGAACGGAATGAAAGAATGGCGCTATATCGACTCGCGGTAAGCATTCGAGATATTGATATCCTCGCAGTTGTATACGTTTGGGAAATAGACATTTGTTGGTAAAACTCGACTGCAGGCTATTTATTATTTAGATCGTAATATGATAAAATTAATTAAATGATAACTGTCTTTTTATCTCCCACAAATTTGTAGATCGATCAATGTCGGATGATAAAGTTACGCAGCGTTAATATCCGGCCGCTAATGAAGGAATGTGGCATTCGTGACAGAGTAGATATCGGTGGAATGTCGACAAATTAAATAAATCAGATGATTTATGATACAGATTTATTTGCTCATATGATCATAAGTATATAATAATTGTAACCTAATACTCTGCGTATAAATATTATCGGCCCGGGAATTGGCCGTTTAGGCTGGTTAGAATCAGCGTTGTTACACGGTGCCAGTTTGTGAACTCATTAGAAACAGACGTTTACCGAGAAAGTGTTGTTAGTATGGACAGAGTAGCGTTGGTATAACGACATTCATGAACGACGTATATTCGTTGGAATGGTTTTTATTATTTAAGTATCTAAACGCTGCTCCCGAGCCCGTATTCTCTGATCGCGCTCTGAATATGTAAATCCAACGGGAAAGTGACGTCAACGTCCTTGTGTTTGTAGCCATTCAGGAAGTAAGACGTCCCTTCTATGTTAGCTGGAAATTCCTTTGGTAAGAATTCCTTCTGTCGTGGTTCCAGATCAAATCCTGATATAGGATATTTCAATAAGCTGTCATAAACAAATCACAATGTAAGTGACATGAGACTTACTGTAAGAATATAAATACGCAGTACATTGGTATATTATTTATTTGATATCGTTAATGTTATAAGTAGAAATTACTTACACATACGTCGTTGGACTAATGTGGATACGAAGAGGTTCACTTAGAGATTCAAACTTATTAGCTAAGGTAACATTGTGTCCGAAAAGACAGTACCTTGGCATCTTTTTTCCAACAACTCCTGCTAGTACCATTCCAGTGTGAATGCCAATACGCATCTAAAATATTATTTTCATCATGAATATTTCCCTTATTAAAAATTCTATCAATTAGAAGAAGATATTTGCAGTTTATAGTCTTCAAATTAAAAAATGTTAAGAAGAAATAATATATGTAACATTTATTTCGTGTTATTACCATTATATGAAAATTTCGAAATATCATAAACATGATAAGTGAATTTTAAAATCGTAAGAATACAATATTTAATTATACCGACATAAATTACAAAGTAATAAATTATTAACTGTAGTGAATTATGGTTTGTATCGCATTAAGTCTGGCGTAACCTACTTTGAAAGTTAATGCAGTAGCGCAGTCACCTTACTTATCATCCTTTCTGTCATCGCAAGCAAGGAATACTTTAAATGGGAAAAGTTTTAATAGTCTCATAAATAGGAATAGCAAACAATTAAATACCATATCCTTGAAATATGTATATAACGTGGAATATTAGTCATTTCTACATGCATATATAGTATTTGATTAGAATTTTAAAATTGTTAGACACTTTTAATTGATATAAGATTTATTAAAAAAATTTCCCAACTAAAATGTACCTATCTTAAATGGGATGCAAACCCAATAGTAAAATACATTAAAGAGACGTAAATATTTCCTCACCCTTATTGGTTTACCCTTGTGAGTTAAATGGTGAGAACAAGCTTGTATCATTTTTAGAGCCATCCAAGCTATTTGTTGTGCATGAATGTGAGTGTTACGATGAAGGCCACATGCAACGCAGTAGGCATCTCCAATTGTTTCCACCTGAAATTTTGATTTTAACTTAATTAATATCTTCATAATAAATCTTAGAAGATAATACACTCATTTATGTAAAATTCGCACTTTATAAATATCTAACTGGCCACAAAATGAGTCAAACTGTTCATAAAGATTTTGAAGCATGTTGATAACCATCATTGGTGTCGCGGTAGAACAAATTTCTGTAAAACCAACAATATCACTGAAAAGCATCGTCACCTCAGGATAAGTTTTTGCCTCGATTGTCTCTCCTAAAAGAAAAATATGCAATTGAATTCAGATAAAATTACAATTCAAGATCAAATAAGAAACGAAAGTTAAAATATTAGGACTTTTTTATTGGTTTAACCATAATTGAAATATTTACCCAACCATAAACGCTTCGCTATATCTGGAGGAAATATAAGATGAAGCAAGCTGACATTCTTTTCTCTTTCCGCAGACACAGCTAGATTTGCTTCTTCTATAGAGCTTTTCAATTTGTCCATCCGTCTTCTCAAACCATCCTGCGTCAGAAAATTAATTTTTAATTAAAATTATTCTTCCGTATGATTATATAATTTAAAAAAAAAAAAAGAATTCAAATAATGGATTCATAAAGAGAACAACTTTATCTGCACATGTTAGATTCCATCCACTGTACTGGATAGAGTCGCCATCTAGAACGTAACGCTCTGTATGCTGTTGCCCTCTATCCCGAGGAATCGAAATCTTTTCAAACAGACGCGTCCTTTAAAGATGTATTACGATCTGAACATCGTTCTACCCAATTGAAAGTCCTAATGAATACTTCAAAAGATCTATTCATTGATGAAATTTTCATCGACGGATAAAATTACACGTTGAAATTCTCTCTTATATCATAACATAACGCATCGCTTAATGGAATGTATAATATTGTCGCTCATATGAATTCTATAAATATAAATGTAACGATACCGGAGAGAGAATAAAATGTGAATTTTATTATACCTGTGCCCTGGCCTGTTCCCCAACCAAGATAACGTCTCTCGTGGCGTCGTGTAATGGAATATCAGATATAAAAAGTCCTCGGCCAGTTAATCCTTCTAGACCGTTCAAGAATGGCGAACTCACAAATAGAATGGAATCCGATTCAGGACAATGGACCATCTGACCTTTCATCTCTAAACCCTGGAACGATTGAAGTCCTATTAGTAGTAAAATTTTTGTAACTCGATTCGATATGGATAATATATTCGATGCTTCAGCATTTTACGTAAAGATCTTAAAAATACGTATAACGTAATACAATCTTCGACCGAATTAGATTTGCGTCGATCTTCATGAAGGCTAATTTAGTATCATCTCGTATTATTCCTCCAAATTTTTAGCAACCGTGGCAAAACTTAATCAGAGATTAATCCCGATCCCTATCACGGTAAAAGTTAAATCTTCGATTTCGTGCATCGATATGCAATTCGGCAAAGGTCTGATCGTTGTACGTGTAATAATTTTATCGATCTGCATAAGAATAACATTGTATATTCAGATACCTCCGCGGGATATTTATCGACGCCCTGCGGTCTTTGAAGGGTGAGCACGAAAGGTGTATTCGCGCGCTTCAGTATCTCATGAAAGATCAAAGTAACTCCGCGTGGTCGTGTAAAAGCGAAGTACGTCGATATTTCTCTCCCCAATCGGTTAAGATGATGCCCGAAAATCCTCATAAATCCGACTCCAAGCTGCACCAGCTCTAATTGTCGATCAACCACAAAGTGCCATGGGAAGGCTTTGCAGAAGCTTGCTACCCCCATACGTAGGTCCGTGGCTTCGGTCGACAGTGGACGGAACGGGGACGTGACCGTGTCGAGATTATCGTCGATCTCCGGATCGACCACCAAATGTTCGCTATAGCGCTCTGGAGTGATATGATACCTGCGAAGCAGTTCAGTGAACGTCATTACGCTTGTAGGATACAGTGCCTCGGGTTAGTGTACAGAGTCGATTCATATTATAGGTTAAATAAAATTCTGAACTTCAGACTTTCAAAAATTTCAATTTTCAAAAAGTACTCCAATCTCCAGATATTCAAATTTCCAAACTTCGTAACTTTTAATATCAAATTTCATGGAGATACACAAAAGCAGCCCCAATTTTTTTTCTATTTATTAGATTGCTAATTACTTTCTGAATTCATTCTATCATACATTGTACGAATCGATTTTCCTTACAAGGTGCCTTAATCAAAATGGAGCTAATTCGAACTAATTACGGAACTGGGCTCGAACTATTTGGACGGTGTTCCTTTCTCACAAGTAATTGGAAGTAGATTTACTATTTAACGAATTCGTTTCCCATAGCGAATGCGTAATGAAGTTCTTGAAATCGGCAGGCTGTCCGTATGTTCCCCGGTTTAAATGTCTGCAAACATCGGCGATCAATATTTGACCACTTCATAGTGGCGCAATTTCTAGGATTCCTTCAGTATAGGTGTAAATCGAGCGATACGATGTCTACACGCACAGCGGCTACCGATCGAACGAGCAAATACTAAATATTGTTCTTTTGAATGTAACATAGAACTATCGTACATCGGTGCGTATTATTCGTTTCGAGTGTTCCGACGATCAATAATTCGCAAGTTGGCCGTTGGACGTACCAGATTTCAAATACATATTCTCAGCTTAAATCTATAACGGTACATGGAAGCAGGATAAAAAGCAGTTGAGGAGCCGCTTTTTGCATTAAATTCTGCCAACCCTCTTTCTGCGCGTGTGTGACTGTTTTCGCCTCCGCGTACCAACTTTATTAAAATTTTTATATTCAAATATACCGTTGTTACAGTTATTTCATTCGTTGGAGATTGTAACTAAGCGCAAAATAAACTATAAAAATATTCGTTCTGTAAACAAGCATATACGATATTTTTCATTATAGAGGGAATAAAACAAAAAACAAAATAAAAAGAATGTAAATACATTATCGAAAACTACTTACCTAAAAAATTTGGTGTTGTATGGATCGGGTAGAATATATACATTGGCATCATCGTTATAAAATTGTCTGGCGATGCCCTTTAGGCTACCGACTAGTAGATACGCGACAGACGGGTGGTCGGTCGTAAAATGAAGCTCGATCGCTTCCGGCGTGGCAATGCATACGAACTCTGCCTCCGCCTCGGATCCGGACTGGTGTTGCACGACATCGTTCACGCCATCGAGGGTGGTCAGGAAAGCCGTCAGATCGTTCCCGAGGCAACGGAACGCTCTTTCAAGTAGACCCACGCAAGCAGTATAAATCAGCTCTTGGCCAAGCTGATCGAAAAATATGCTCACGTCCACGTCTGAAAAAGGTTCGCTGAATTAGCTTCGTCCTTCGTCGCATAGTCATCTAAACGCAGTCCTAGTAGAATGGACCTTTCGCAACTGGGAGCGAAGAGTAACGCGAACCCCTTGTTCAGATAACTCGAACGCTGACCTAGGTGCTTTAAGTTCGAACAAGTTTCGTATATGTGGGTCAGGAGTGACCTACGGTATATACTTACCGTTAGATATTCCTTCGATAGATGCTGAATCGAAGTAGGAGTAATTGGCATTTTTCGGAAGGTGAATCGATCGTTTTAATTGGTTCTCGAACTTTGGAAATCGTGGATTTTATAGGATTCGGATAATATAAAAGTTTCAACATGCAGAAAATGGGCAAGGAAAGCTAAAAAAAAGTATTTGAAGCTACATTGGAAAGTGCATGATTGGAAAAAGCTCGGGGGTTTATTGTATCAGAAATGTAAATGTACCTACTGTCAAATGCGACAGAAAATTACACGAAATGTTTACAGATAATTATTCGGTTTTTCGATTGCTTTTTTACACGTTTGTTTGAATATTTTTTTCAGGGTATCTGCGTGTAAAATGGCGGGTTGTTAATTACTGATAGTATTACTCGATAAATGAACACACATTCCTTTTTCAACGAAAAGTATTAATAAACCGCTGTTAATTATGTAAATTCATTTGTTTTACTTGCGTGTAGTGCAGTTAATTATGAATGAAACGATACCTCCTACGATATGACTTTTATTTTTTACGTTATTTATTCGAATGTGGTTTTCTAGCGTGCGTTAGAATGTTAGATTTTACTCCAAGAGATTTGGTAGAAAGTTAGGGACAACACGTTCGTTAAAAATCTCGTTGAGCTACCAACCGTATTTGTAGAAAGTTCCTCCATATAAATATTCGCTAGTAACAAAAACTGCGTGCAGAAAACAATCAACTCTTGGTTTATCGATATCCTCGCTTATCACCAATCAAATACTTCAACAATTACTTCTTTCGTGGAAACAAAAGTCCACTCTCCATCGTTGGAACATTATTCAACTGAATTTACGATACTTAACAAGTTTCCCGAACATCGCTGTAACTCTTTTTTGAAAAGCCCATTTGTCTCTTCAAATTCTCTTCGATTTTCCCACATTTTCTCTCGCACCAGTTAACCTGATTTCATTAATTATTTAGCTATTTCTCGAGCGTTTCAACGGAATGCGTAATGTCTCGTTCGCGCGAAGACAGTGAGCAGACGTTGAAATAGAAATTTCAACAAGCAGATCACGTTTTTTCTTCGCGACTTTTAATGCTGCGTATTTAGTATTGATCGTTTGAACATCCTGAAAGTCAAGATTTTTCAAAGTTTACAACATTGTCGTTTTACGTTTATGACGTTTCACGTTTATAATCGGTTAACTACACCCGAGCACATCGTTGTTTTTCAATCCCAAAGTCGTAGGAAATGTGCTTTATCGACATACCTATACGTTTTAAATACCAGTAGTTAGCAGAAGGTTTAATATCTTTCATGTCCGGCAAGTTCAATGTTTCCCGATGGATGGAGCAATTAAAAAAAAAACAACAAGAAAATCAGAACAGAGAGGTTGGCTCTCTCGTTCCAGGAAGATATTCGTCGCAGCAGACTGAATGCGATCGTAATTTCGCTGACGAGACGACCAGCGACGAATTACTCAAATCTCCCTGTCCCCGTGATAAAGACCAAGTAAAATGGAGGAAACAAATAAAAATTCCGATCGTTACACGCCGAGTGCTTCTAATCTGATGATAATCGAACGATTTCGATTTGTCGAATGCCCTCTCCGTTATTGTAATTCTGGTCTCTAGAATTTTCTGGCTTGACTGAACTTTTCAGAAGTTTTCAAGGGATTAAGAAGAAGAAGATTTTGAAGAAGATAGATTGATGTAAATTGGACAAAATCTGCGATTCATGCTACTATACATGTACGTGTTTTTCTCTGAGTAAATAATTACCAATCTCAAATTCCCGGATCACTCCAGGAATGATGGTTCTTGCGTTAATTATAGGAGTGCTTAAGGGCTGCTTTTTGCATTTGAAGAGTACTGAACTTTGCCAATATCCAGATTCAGCACAGATCCGTTTTTGCGTTTGTGTTTTATTATAACGGCAAAGAGAATCGATCGATCGAATAGCTGAATTGCGAGATTCGAATGTTTTTTACCTGTAACAGTTACGAAGAAAAAACTCACTCAGGTGAATTATTATTAAAGCTTGTTTCAAACACGATGATATTGAAGTAACACGAAACAAATGCAACTCAACAACGCATATCGAATTAATCGAACCGAAGTCTCAAGTCTTTTTTCCAATTAAAACCATCTTCGAATTACAATGCTAGCATGAAATCTCGAAAATAGTTCACTCGATTCTCCACATACTCTACAGAAAACTCTACGATCGCAGCTTCTATCTTCCATTGAGGCTCGATTGAAAAATGTAAGTTCCTAGAAGGAAATCAGCGGTGTGCAGGCCAAGCGTTTCGAAGAGGTGGGAAAAATTTACGCGTCGACCTCGAGGTCGTGCGGTCGATAAACGACCGATAGAATCGAGTTCCCGTGATAAAGCGGCGGTTAGCTCCCTTGCAAATCCGGAAATCGAAACGACCTGGCCCGGTTAGTTCTAATGGCTGCGCGTATTATTTCCCACCGAATGTCACTGGCAGCGCACGATAATCAATAGCGGTCACCGACCGCCTATATAATACGTACGGCCAATCGTCTGGAACATCGCGTGATGCTTTTGTGACAGCCTGCCAAATCGCCCAGCTAAGCTTGACAAATCGATGGCTCCTTGGCAGTCTGAGTTCGCAGCCTGTCGTCGACTACAACGAAACTTCTATAAGAGGTAAACATGTTCAGGATACAGGGGAGCAAGGAACTAAGATCAACCTATTAGCTTGGTATATACGAATTGAGACACTCGGAGGAGTAAGTGGTATAAATGACGAAATATTGTACCTATTAGGAGGATCAAACAATATAATTTATTATAATGTTACAAATATTTGAATATCTTTAAATTTTATAAAATCGCGGAATCTAAGCGGACGAGAAATAGCATTGAGAAAAGTATTAAGCGAATCTTTGAACTTCTTCTAAACGTTAAACAATTAATATACGTGTATAATATTTTTATAAAACGTTATAATAATATCGTAAGGCATTGGAAATTTATAACAAAATTTTCTAGATAAATACAGATCTTTTGTGTTATTTCCTGCACTCATCATGTTTCTGGGAAAAAATGTACTTGTATCATTTCCCACAGAGTCCCTCAATTGGTTCCGAAACCTAACCTGAATCAACTCGACGTCGATTCTGAACCTTACCAGGCAATGTCATAAATGTCCCTCCTGTGGACATCGAATTTATGGTGTTATAAATCCGAATATATACGACATATCTCTTTCCGAATTTTACGCAGGATAAAATACGATTCAATTACTTATTTAACAAGTTTTTGACCCGAAGGAATTCCTACTATATTCACATTAACTTTTACAAAAATATCTTTGATCAAATCTTATAGTTTCATAAAGATGTGCTTATTGATATAATTAATTCAACCATCACTTCATACTTCAATCCAATAATTTCAATAAACGTAACATGACATTAATAACAGTTGGAAGGCAAACATGGAAAGGTCACATATATCATGCACTAGAACAAATTGTTTTCAATCATTTAATAATAAATAATATTGGATGCAACAACAGAGACATCGCAATATATGCTTATGAAAATGTATATTGAACGATTCCACTTGATATGTCGTATATTTATAGAAGAATTTACGAATTGTTTGTATTCTACTGACTTGGAAGAGAGTTGTTCGCTGAAGCTAGAGTTTCGCACAGGTATACCGAGTCGTTACGATGTTATCGATTGAATGCTGTTCAGTTAGATACTGCTTATATACCGCAATGTGACTTGAATTCTTGCGCTTCTTTTAAAGTTACGTATTTTAGAGAGAAAATATAAGCTATGAACAAAATCTGGTTTGCGAATTTTAGTTTGTGTTCTCGTTTTCTAGAAAATAACGGTTGATCTAGTTTAGGAAAGTAAAAGATGGCTTTTCTTGGAAACAGAACATAAGTGTGTAGAGGAAAAATCAAGAGTACCAGTTCCATGAAAAGTTTAGAAACTTCTTTTTGGTAGAGTGATTCGTTATTCAATATCAAACTCGTTTGAATCAATATCGAACTCGTTTGAAGAATAGTTTTCTACTTCTTAGTGAATTTGTGGCACTGGTGCGATATATGTAGATAGTGAATTACAAAGATTGTCAGGAAGTCAACGAAAATGTGGTTCTGAGGAAGCACATAGTCCAGAAAACGTTCGCCCTCTCGATATTTCCTCTATTTTCCTGTGTTACAATCTAGTGTCGTGGAACACGAAGGTTCGAGTGAAGGAACACGCAACACCGTGTAGGAGGAAATGCCCCAGTACAGAGTCACCGAACAAATCCTCGAATCGATATTCTTGAACCTTACAGGGACTATCCTCAGTTACAAAACTATACAATAATTATGTCTTTGTCGTAAAAAATCTGAACAGTGATCCTTTGTGCAGTGACATGCTCTTTCTCTTTTCAATTCATGAAAGGTCCCATGTGTTCCATTACCAAAGCAACGTTAAGGCAACAATACGGTCTAACGAAATATCACAGGCTTCTTCCCAGTTCGCTTTGAACCTGCGTTCGACATTGGCGCGCGGCGTAACAGTTCTCAACCGCGTTTATTCGTGACTCGATTTCGACGAAGCAGGGTGTACTCCCTTTGAGGGGATGTTAATATTCACGGTTGATTGAATAGCAACCGTTACATACGTTTGTGTACGCTTTTGCAATGTCGAGCACTTTGGTGCATGTTTCGTATCGACGATTCGTGGACCATGATACGCGACAAGTTATGGAAAGCTAGCTGGAATTAGGTTATAGAAACAAATCTAGAATTTAAGCAAGCGACTCTCAAAAGATTCGTGCCTCCTTAAAAAGGTTGTATCTTACTTCGACTAGTCCCTTTCTTCCGCTAGCAAGCGGTGGTGTATCGATCGTGATTGTGTGCAGCGTTTCCACGCGAGTCAATAGGAGAAAAGGTCTAATACGGGATACGCCTTTTCAAGGCGAAGCGTCTCGAGCCACTCTCCAAGGCTCCATCACGATCGCACGAGAAATCCTTTTTGCGCTTGGCCAACTCCAAAGAACGATCTCGTGCTACTCTCCCTCTTGTTATCTTTTATTTTTTCTCTTTCCCTCGCTTATTCTCTCCTCATCCTTCGCTGTTTCCTTCGCTCTTGTTGCATTGTTATCGGTAACGTCAGAGGAACAAGCTTCCACACCTAGAAGACAGACCGTACCGCGAGAAACCTGTTCTTTGGAAAATCATCGATGTTAATTTTACGGAGTAAAAACGATTTCATGGATGTCTCTGCAGTTTTCACGCAGTAATAATATCCAGCAATAATAATGCGTTTAAACAGGGAAATTATATTAAACTCGGTCGGAGATGAATCTTTCACGGTTGGTAAAAGGGTTTTCCATCCTAATTGCGAGGGCGCAAGCTGTGCCGTACACCGCAACGCGGTTACAAAGGGTCGAGCTATGTTATTGCATTATTGTAGAGCATGTCGCGCTAATGAGTAATAAATTCTTATCGTCTGAGCTTTCTCTCGCTGTACATATTGTACTCCATCTTCGACAAGCGGAATCTCAAACGCAATTCTTATTCGTTACTTCTCTTCACTTATTCTTTATTCTTTGGAATCTTATCCTCTAAGTGTTCAGATATTTTCATGTATATCGCTTGATGTGATCATAGCGAAAGGAATTATTGTAAAACGTTCAGATGTTGCGAAATGCACGCGAGTGTCACGCCATCGACGAATAGACTTTCTGATTTCGAAAGACCGCTGCCGGAAATCGTTGATAAAGTTCCGACAGAATAGTCGAATTTGAATACGTTGCTCTGCATATTGATTGTCCATGATGATTAATGAGACGTTCACGAAGCATGCTGTACTATAACTACAGTACTTGACAACCGAATGCAAATTAGGTTAACATGCCCTCGAAGATGAAGGATCGTGCCTGAACCACCTGACAACATATATTGCATCTCATCGAACATGTTAGTCGGAATTCTCGATGCATCATTAAGATCCATCGATGGAGAACCATTATTCATGGACTGCTAGGATCTTCTTTTGTCGAAGTGACTTTATTAAGTGGGAAAATTATTGTTTCACCGAGCTGGAATTATTCTTGAGAAATTAGCTTCTTAAAACAATTAATTTGTATTATCGGTTGTACCGGTTTGCGATGAGAACTTCCAATAAACTAATTAATTATCCCGTTTCTTCAGAAAAATTCTTTCATCTAAAGACTTTTATACGTAGTATGGTAAAGTTTCCAGCGAATACGAGCTTAGTAACGATTTTACACAGAGGAAAACTTCGCCGGTAAACGAAGTTTGTACAGAGAATTTTAGAATATGATAGATCTTTATTCAAATTTCATTAATTTCTTTTATCTGAATGTGAACTCCTATTATTCGATTTCCCGTTTTGTGAATAATAGGCAATGGGGAAAATATGGAATTCTACTGTATCGAGTCACAGGCTAAATATTTGCCATAAATAAGAGTATGTTGAACAGGTTGAATATATTCCAAAAATATACATTATACATGTGTCTATCTACATTCATAGCTTTGAAATATCGAGGACTATTCCTTTAAATAGCACATTTTCAATGCAAAGGCATCGAAACCAGGCTTCTTCCATACACCTGCATGGTCGATACTTTCATTAAGCAAGACAAAAAGCAAGAATTGGGCCACTCCATTACAACCCTGATTTCCATTATGGATCCATGTAATAAGTTTACATATGAACGGCAAATTAGATCGTAGCAGCGCAGCGGTTAACGATCTGTATACATACAGTTACATCTTTAAAAGTTCTGTGTGCGCAACTTATAATCATCTTCGAATGCAATAAATGTTTATCACGGTTAACTGGGTGAAGATAATCGCAGTAACTACTCTGTAAGTGCTCCAACAAGTGCCCGAACAATATCGGCTCGTTTTTAAATTGGCTCTTCTACCCCCTGAATTAGCGCTTTCATAGATCATTGAATATTAATAACATACGCGCATATGATATGACGTACTGTTACGAATATGAATAAAATAAAATTAAAAAAATATTAACAGTCTTTTCACGCGTTTTACGGATATTTATAAATGCAATAAACCCATAAACTGTGTTTATAAGTGAACATACAATACAATTTGTTATTGCTTGTGATGAAGAGAATAACAAAGTTAATTGTTTGAACTGAAAGCAGTTATTTCACACCAAATTTTGAAGAACAGAATAGCAACAATGTTTTAGTGTAGACAGTGAATTTGCTTTTTACAAGGATTGAAACTTCACAGATATTCTAAATAATACAAAATATTTGTTGTAGATGTGTGCAAAGCATACATAAATTCGAAATCAGTGAACATCGTATAAGTGACACAAGTCTCAGTAAACGCGACTATATGTCTAATCAATACGACAACGTATTAAAATAATATCTATTTCTAATGACATAACATACACGCAATTACTGAGAACATACATGCATACAATGTAATACGACACAAACAACTGAATACCAAAATCTCGTAAAAGAAAACAATATAAGTCAAATCCCTAGGATTCCCAGACCTTTCCAGATTCTCTGCGTCTGGATTTTCCTCCAATCTTCTGGGCTTTTCGATTTATGAGCGTCTAAATCTTCGAATTTTTGGTCTTCTTACTTTCTGGGCTCTTGGATTCGTGGATTTTTGGAACCTTGAACTCTTGAACTTTTGGGTTCCTGAAGTCGTGATATCTTGGCCTTTTAGATCCTTGGGGTTCTGTACACTTTGAACTCTTGGAGTTTTGTGTTTTTGAATTAATAATCTTTTGGTTTTTGTGTTCCTCGATACGTGGACTTTTCGAATCCTTTGGAATTCCCAGGTTCGCAATAATAATTAATCAATCATTTCTGACAATCAAATTTTCAGACTTGGTTCTCTCAGAAACGAGCCGACATATGAAAAATTTTCTGTTGTATTATGGTTGGTTGTACTATGATTTTCAACCCGCCCTGTATAATTTGTATATGTATACTATAGGTATTATTAGCTTACATTTTTAGTATTCTCTCTATCAAGTCAATGTATCTAGTAACATTCTCGTTGGGCCCTATGTATTCAATAGCGTCTCTAACGGAACCCACGTTCCCAATATCGTCTCTGTTGAGTCCAGTGCGGTCCATATTGTCTTTATCGGGTCACACATGTGTCACTTCAGAGTAACCATATATGCGCCCTATTATGGGTTGGTTTAGATTTACCACGTGTTAGACGAATGACAATATGCACTTTGACCAAAAATCTATTATGTATAACCTATACTTCCTGGAAATTCGACCATATATGTATACTTTAAATATATACACATGTACGTACTAAAGAATTTCATCCTTATACGGTAAATCTCTCCTACTTTATATACGACGTATAAATTTTATGTACATACATTTATTCAATAAATTTACCCATTTATCAAGATCCTTCTTTTACGTGTATATTTCATAATCTTTATAGTCTAACTCATCACGTTTTTCAGTCTAATAACATTCAGAAGTTTCAGAAGGGAACAGAAAACGTGGTCGAATTTGATTTATTAAACGTACTCTCATCTTTCGCTTTTGGTGTTTCGTTGGTAAAATATTCAGCCAGACACTCGTTCGTCCCATATCTCATCCAACGATACGTTAGTTTCAATCTCGAGAAGGAATATCTTAGAGGCCAATGGAACTCGGTACGCATCTTCGAAATGATATAGCAAAATCTATGTAAAAACCATCTACGATAAGAATTATCCACAATTAAAAAATTGCGAACCGTTTGAACGTGACAGAGCCAACTAGGAAAACGACACATTCAGGTATTTTCCATTAGGCGTACCAAGCTTGACTCCGTAAAATGTGATCCATGTCATAAGCACTATCGCCGGAAACATGATCATAGTGGACACGAATGCAATTTTCTTGGACCACGCTCGTCAGGTTCATTATTGGTTCAGGTCAAGTATCAGGTTAATTAATCTTTCAGGTTAGAAATTACATGCATATCGTACGGTGTTATTGCATCGACGTGAAAACTTCGCATATGGGATCGTTTGTTGCACGCCTTGCAACGGCGATCTTGTTAGAACTGTATCATCAAGATAACGTCATGAGCGTGACTGGCATAGTTACTTGGGTATTCTGCTCGTATCACGAATTTGCATTTCTACGGGTAATTACGGGGCTAGGTAGCTACGATTCCAATTCGCATTGCAAGAAAATCAAGATTCGAGCCGTTTTCGACGACATGTGCGCATGTATTACATGTTTAAGACCGCGTGCATACGAGTGATACATGTCAGCACCATTACATGCGCCGTAACAGTGCCAACGCATGTTTCATCGCAGATATATTAATCGAGATCTTACACGTTAATCATGAATTTAAGACTTTCGCAATCCGGATATCGTAGAATGTTCAGTAATTAATGTTGTGTGCTTTTATTGTCATGAATGTGCACACTTACATTGCCAGTCATAAATGAATCTCACAGAAACCAAACTGATCAACTTTTTATCTTTTTATCAGTTTCACAATTTCATTATAATTAATAATAATAAATACACGATTAATGATCAAATTTCGAAAAAGAAATTATTATTTTCCATTGAATAGGAGTTTTGATTGTAAAGTCATTAAACATTAAGAATTTTATTTCGATTTTCGTCTAACATTGCAACCAGCTCTTCCAGAGATTGAGTGGTTCACTGATGTGTCTGATAATTCAATACTATGTACAATAGGTAATGTTCAGCTATCAATTTTGCCCGGTTCTAGTTGTAGGAGTGTATTAAATAGAGATTATGAAATTTGCACACCGTTCGTGATAGTTTACCTACTTCGCAGTTAGGGAATAACGAATTAATTCGTCTGCGATTCAACTTTACCGCTTTGCAAACATGTGATATTTACGTACGTTCCTCGGGGATTGCGTTAAGAAGCGACTTCGATCACGCTATCCGTGAGGCTTGAAGGTGATCGTGGATACTTTTTGATAGAATAAAGTTCGAAGTGGTAGAAAATGCGAGTGGTTATTGAGGAAAGAACATTTAGATTTTGATTATAAGCGTGGTTGGAAAATTGAAAACTGCATCAAATTACAAATTACTGTTGCGTGGAATTTACAACTTCAGGCGAATTTTTTAATTTATCTCCGCAATTTTACGCGCACAATTTCGTATACGTCATTTAAACATAAATAATCCGTACGATTTATAATAAATCTAATTTCGTGATTTTTATTATAATCTACATTTGTTCACATCATTAGCGAAAAATTTCTGCCAATACATCTCTTCGCTATTTGCGTCATCATCTGTGAGATTATCGTTTTCAATATCGTTTCCTGTCTCTGTACGATATGCGTCACATCGACGTTTGACAAAACCAGAAACCGCGTCGTGTTTAATTTTCACGGAGGAGAGACTGTATTTCAAAGTGACGCATCGATTCTCTGATGAAGACGCGCGAAAACGAGTGGATCGGATAAAAGGGGATTACAAATTGTGCCCCTGTTACCAAGATGGAACGCCTTTGAATATTTTATATCCGCCGGGCTACATATCGATTGGTTTTCGCGCCATTCCGCGGTCATTCAATTAAAAACTCGGTCAAGCCTGTATTAACGAGTGACGCGTTATCAACGGCCGTGTGAGAGAGGAAAACGGCCGAAGACGTTTAAAAGAGAATCGCGGGGAATAGAAAAGCTCAACGAAATTAGTCCCGGATTCTCTGTATGAATAGATACGCCCGACGTTCTCCATTCATCGGGCTCCAATTTTTCTTTTCCTTCTTCTCTTCTATTTTCTCTTTCCTCTCTTCACTCACAATTCTTTTCATTTTTGTTCTTTTTATCTTTCTTCTTCCATTAAAAAGTCGCCACAGCGTCGAACGACGGCATTCGACCGAGTACCATCTCGAAAAAGAATTGTTCGACGTCCGGCGCCAAGTAAACTGCATAGAGCACGCAAATTGCCGTCCATTTATCGTAACCGTCAAAAAAATGAAAATGTCCCCATGGATGCGATCGTGAAACGCGTTTATAGAGGGCATCGATTTTATTTTACGACCCGTGCTCGTCTGCCCGTAATTCGACGCTATAAAGTGTCTTCTTTGAAGAAATTCTCGCGAAATTGATATCCGTACCAGTCTTGTTTGCAACGTGGAATGACAACAAAGACACGGTTGCGTGGATTTCTTTTGCTCGATGTCTCAGCACGTTCACGGAGCTAACAGACAGCTTCGTTTCCTTGTCGAAGACAAGCAATAGCAAAGTTTTCGAAAGAAGATAAAAGGTAATACCTACGAATGTCTTGAAACGATATATTTGATGTGATGCTAAGGTTTTCTTAACGTTTTACGTTATTCGCTGGACTACATATTTCCACTCTTAAACTTATCTTCCCTTCACTTTTATAACCAATTATGTTATAACTTTATTCTTTACTACGTTTTCATGACTTTGAAAAATATAACGAATACTGTATAATAAAAATTGTAGTATATTATTTTACGAAGAATTACAATGGATTGATTTACACCACTGTGATTCTGAAACCTATGTTACTTAAGTATATGCATCTATTCGTGCAACCGATGCAATATGTAACCTAAGCTTTCGCCATATAAAATACGAGCAACATCACAAGCAATCCGTAAATGGACAGTGTCTTGCTACCTTCGTACGTGATACATGAAACCCGCGAAGTATGGCATAACTTTTCGTCTCTAGAGATTCAAGGGAAGATTTGTCGGGTACGGCTTCGGAAAATGGTGAAACGCCAATACTCATCAATACAATAATCATACACTCGTTCTTAATCTGTCACGCGACGGTGCCTCGTATGACTAGAAAGATAGAATGCAAGGTGCTTTCAAATTATAAGTTAAGTTACCAAAGAATAATAAAATAATAATAGAAATAAGGATGGAATGTTTTTTATGTATTGAGTATCTGTTAGATTTGCAAATGTTAGAATTTAATCTTGAAGTTAAGATTAATAATCTGTGGAAGACACAATGTTTATGTTGAAATAATATTCAGTGATGTTTATTAAACAGAACTATAGAACCTGAGGTATATAAGCGAGTGATATAATTAACAACGTGTGCAAGAATTGTTGATTGTTGGCCAGTTACTCTCAGGCTAGACATAGGTAGTGACCCATGATTCCTTAAATACTTTGAACCCCATTCTCTATACAGTAATGAGTATGACCTGTGTAAGTGTCCTGTTCAAATGCCTATTGGTATTGTGCCTATACGTGAAATATCGTTGCATTCCAACAGCAAAGTTTTATACGACGAATAAAAATAATTGAACATCTTGAAAAAATACAGAATTTAAATCCCTATCGATGAACAAGCTATAACCTTTTCTTGGAAATTTCAACGAATGGAGTATTGCATGTTATGATGACACGGTGTCTATATTGTTTCGTTCTTACGAGTTTTAATCGTAAAAATTTATACCAATTTATCGTTAATATTGATCGTAATATTCCTTTAAATGTCTATTTCATTGTTTTCAGTAATTGCTGTAGTCATTACATTACGCTAATCGCAAAATGCAGCGTACTGTAAAACAAAATTATAATCGATTTTAATATAATTAATATCGTTTCAATTAATATTACTACGATTTCTAGTTACTTCCAAAATGTTGCAAACTATGCTGCGCAATTTACTAGCTATCGATATTAGTTATTAATAAAATCGAAATGCGAAAAGAATATTAAACAAGGTGCAATTATTGATCCGAAATTTTGCTAAAATACGGGATATATAAAATGCGAAATTCGAAAATCACAGGAATAAAAAGATTAATGGTCGCTTGCAGATGCGCACAAATACTATAATTTTATGCATGTTTGTTAAGTAAAACGTATTCCTTTCATTATCCTCTCGCAAACAGAAACTTGAAATTTTTCAGGGATTCCGTGGAACGGTTAACGTATGACTAAATGCTCGTTAACAAATGAGAACAATTCCCGCGTTGGTAAAATTTTATTATTAAAAATGCAACATCATCGCGTTGACATAGCTAGAATTATAGTTTTAGTTAACATTAGAATTTTTTAGAAAGTAAACTAAGGACGACAAAAACGACTGGTTCTGTTTTACGAGTACAGTAGAATCTCGATTATCCAAAGAATCGATCATTGAAATTTCGATTAGTGGAAAATTTGAATATGATCCTTTGTAAGATAGATTGGAAAACGAAAATGAGAAATGTGTAATTCTTTCGAAGTAAATGATCTTCTCTGACATAAGAACAAAGTTGATCATCTGAAAAATTCGAATATTTGAACAGCATGTACCATGATTTTAATTCGGATAATCGAAGCTCTATTGTGTTATTTTTCTTGTTGGTAAATTTAAAATTAAAACAGAAAGTTGTAATAATGTATTATTATGTTCAAAAATAATTCTTTAAATTTCTGGTGTTTATTGCTTTGTACATTGAAGCAAATTGTAGAAGTAAACATGCGCACCATTCTGAATACACACATACGCACATACACATACACATCCTGTTAGCAATAACATCTTACCGCAGTGATAACTTAGCGTCTCGTAAATGTCCTCCAGTAAGTTATAGTTCTCCTCGGCGTCGACATTGCGGAACACCTTCTCGCTGAAATATCGAGCAAAACAGCTTGCGGTTAAGAGAGGTAGGAACTTCAATTAGAAACTCTCGCTGCGCATCTTTAACGACGGATTGATTCCGGAACGCGTTTCTTTGGTACTCGCTTTTCGAGAAACGCGATTCGTAACGTGAAATCGCGCACGTAAATAAAACAGTTACGAGCATTCAGCGACGCGACGTACTAGTCGGTTTCGATGAAATTCAGTTAGCACGGATCAGAGCGATTTATAGAACGATACCTCTTATTTTTATTGGTGATCTCGTTAATCGAAAGAGTGCGTAATTCACTGTGTCGATCGTCGAAATAAAGAATGGGGGAAAGCTCTCCATAGAAATATTTATTAGTAATCGCATGGCTTTGAAGAGGGATGAAATATAGTATAGTACGGATAGACTGCATGAAAACGGTTGATCAAAGTTTTTGAATGAATTGTATATGTCGATATGTAAAAATGTTATCTCTTTATCCTTTTCAACATCGAAAATAAAACGCAAATTAAAGAGGAAATATATTTTCGTGGAAAATTGCGTACAAATATTTAGCTGGGAACGCCGTATATAATTCGCGTATTTGATTTATTTCTGCATCGTCAAAAGCCTACATAAATTACTAAATTTCGCAGCTTGATGCATTAACGCATACCTGGAGGCAGTTCTTTTCCAAGAATTGTTTAATTATCTTAATCAGTGTCTATTATAAATTTCCATTTATAAAAATATTTAAAAGCTTTTGTGTTTGCAGCTCAATGATTCAATAATATTTGCGATTAGCCCGACGCGACGGTTTTGAATGAATTTGGAAATCGATGACAAATTCAGCTCGTGACACGTATTGTACTCCTTCGATGATAACTCATGAAGTGAGAATTTCTAAATACATATCGATTCTCTCTTTCACGCTTCGTTTTGCTCGTCGACAGGAAAATTTCATTAAAAGCTTCGACCAACCTTTCTCATTTGTCCTCTATTTTAGGTGATATTTGCCGACGTAAGCTTGCTTCGAACGATCTTAGATGGGATATATTTGCAAAATGAAATACTTACAGATACCTCGTGGTTGGATACGACTCCTCCTCTTTGCTTAAGAGAACTCTCAGAGCTACAGCAACCGCTTCGTTCTGCAATAAAAGCGAAAGTAGAGATGTATAGCCAAGAAAGAAGATATCTTTCGTCGAATAAGACGTGTGCTGTGTACAGAATTTACGCACACGCACTAACGATTCCGTTGGGAAATTGTCGGTGAGAATTATAGCGATTACAGAAATTGCAACACTTATCCTAAGATGCTCCGGAAACTTTTGTTTCGTTTCGAGTGTTTGCTCTCTTGGCTGACACTTTATGTATGATGTACAGTCTGGCGTTAGTAGATTTAATGGTTCGTATCCGGATAAAAAGTTACTTCTACTTTCAACAAATTTTACGATATGTTCTTTGTGATTTACAACTGAGTTTCAAGTGCTTTGTACAGAATGTTATAACTTGTATGTCTTTCATAGCTGCCAAAGTAGATTTCATTTATATATTGAATATAAATTTGATGAGAACATCTTCTACATATAGTGGTAGTGATTTTTACTGAGGATAAAAATTATTGGAAAAAGAACTTTCGATTAAATATTTAGCACGTGATATTAGCGGTAAGAAGAAATATATCGGCGTAATGTAAAAGTAAGTTAGAAGCTTCTTATCTTTCAATTTCATATAAAATGTCAATATTTGAATTCAGAGACATATTAGAATACTTGATGTACTTACTTGGTAAATACTATCTGAACACGTATTTTCTGCATACGTGTGAGTGTCATTGCGTACTCAGCTGTCTGACATTTAAACAGCTCGCACTGGAAATCGGATTCCCGAGATGTAATTATTTATATTTCGAAAAAGAATTTCAAGGGTCTCGGACTTTATTTCGTACGTAAAAATTGCTACGTTTGGAATAAAAGTATAAATCTTAGGCAGATGTAAATTAAATGTTACTTAAATAT
Organism: Bombus fervidus; assembly: GCF_041682495.2. NCBI lineage: Eukaryota > Metazoa > Arthropoda > Insecta > Hymenoptera > Apidae > Bombus > Bombus fervidus. The sequence goes on from NC_091517.1 coordinate 17,243,380, forward strand.
AAGTTAGTTAATTTTCAATCCTTTATCGAAACGCGTCGAATTAACGGTATCGAAACATCAAACAGACTCTTTACTTTTATATCCAAGATGTCCTCAAATGTTCTAAAGATATCCAATAAGCCTTAATCTCCGACAAAACCTTCAATTAACTTAATAAGCTTAACAACGTGTCGATTTATCGTAACCTGTTTCAGTAACTTATACTTTTAGTAATTGGAAGAAACCAATATAGTCGCTGCAGTAAGAACGTTTCGCGTGACGGATTTTTCGAGAACTTCGCATAAACCACATCTGTCTCTGAGGACCATAAGAAACGCGACCATGCTTCTATCCTTCTAGTGAACCCATAAAACGATCTTACTGTCAGGAACGATTACGACTGAACGATTACTTTTTTCCCTACTTTCTTCACGGCTTTTTTTCACCTACACTATAACTTCCCGAAATATAAAGTTTTCTTTTACGATTCACGCGTACGTTACGACGGAATTAATAATCACTTGAGATAATTTGATAGAGGTCGCTCGCGAACCGATCCAGCTTTTAATCGTAAATTATGACGAGCACTTTGCGCCAGAATTTATCGTTCCACTTGGTATTCCGCCACGGTTAACTATGCTCCGAAGGGAACGGGGGAAACAGAGAGGGAAGGAGCGAGAATTTCTACTCTCGAAGCAGTTATGTAGGGCATTACTTTGCCTACGCGACCTTCGGTGCCAGGGTTGAACGCAAAATCGCTCTCTGACCGGTTCTCGACGTTGAATCACATTGAATTACGATTTGCATTATTCCTCTTTGCCCACCGACAAGAATTCTGTCCCTAATTTGGATGTGGACGCGTGCCTCGACAACCCGTTACCTCGCAAACTAACTTCTATTTACGATTAAGGTTACGGTCGAATGCTTTCTAACATCCCTCGTTATTTACGATCCCATTTTAACCTTGTCAATCCCTTGATGGGAATAATGTGTATAAATTATTTGGGGCCAAATGAGGGATTGTCAAGTGGGAATGCAGTTTGTCAATAGAATAAAATAGGTGGATAATATCCCTGTAATATTATTAAACATATTTGCTTTTTGCCGATTCATGATAAATTCTCAGTGAATCGTTTATGTAATTGCTCTTGATTATGGTGATAATAGTATGGTGATAATGTTTGTTGAGAGGATAATTGTAGTAATATCAATGAGTTTCTTGCTACCAGAGGAACAGCTTCTGGACTAAGATAATAGCTAAGATGTCAGCTACTAGTACATACTCTCATTAAGTTAAGAGTCTAGATTAAGTTTTTGCATGCAAGGATTCTGTAATGGAGTCAATCCCTCTGTTCGAGATTATATGGTTTTTACATCTTATGTTGTTATGTATTATTAGGACATTATAGAGATAAATTACCGTGAGATTTTCTTGACGGTAATATTACAAACTTTTAGGAGTTGTTACAGTTTCTTTCTTTATTTTAAAAGTTTTGGTACGTCAATGGTGAAGTACACAAAGACGTTTCTATTGCTTCATAGATTTTTATATACACCGGAAAAGTTTTTACATAGGATATATTTTTCAGGACACAGAATAAATTTCTAATCCGATAGCACTGGTTCGTAAATCCCATATGCCGGTTACTCGCACTGGAAAGTACCGTAAGGTCTCGACATGTATAAATCACGAGCGACAAAAAAAAAAAAAAAAAAGATGGCGAAGATCGTATATCTGAAAACAGTTTCGGCAGACAATGAAATTTAACAGTTATTGCAGGTACTGGAATCCTTAATGATATTTATTATCGAAATATATCAAGCAAAGAATAGGGACAACTTCGAGAACAGTAGCGTTTAATTCTTATGAAATTGGAACCGCTCACCGTTTTAAAATGGCGGTGTTAGCTAACGAGCACTTTATGGCAAAGTTCCCAGAATTGCGAATGGAGAGATTTCAGTCAACAAGCTACCAGCTTCAGAAAGATGTATCATGTCGAAGAAAAGGCTGCAAGTGGCTACGTGCAAACGCGTTTGACATCTTGTAAAAGCAGATCGAACGTCTCTTTGTGCACCGACTTTGTCGAGATCTTACATGGAAATGCGAGTTTTTAGTCTGAAACGGTGACAGGGAGCAGGAGGCGAGTGGAAGAAACACTCGTCTCGATCGATAACATAATCTCCATTGTCGTCCGGAATCCGTTACTTCTGTTTGGCGTCAGTACGGCCGCGTTTGATGAAAAGTTTCTCGATTTAAAAGGTAGGACGTGGAAGCGTTCGCCAATGTCGAGTTGATTAAATTTCTTTATCACTGGCGGAACTCTTAAAAAGGAAAGTAAACATTTGAAGAAGTAGGCAAATGGACGAGAATTTTATTTCCTTCTACTTCGGTTTCAAAAAGCTCGACCAGCTAAGAGCGGCGTGCTCCAATCGAATTCCCAGTCAAACTTCTTCCTGATCAAACAATAGCTTCGGTCTCGCGACGCAGAATTTTTAGTCCACTGAGAACTATGGAAAGATTCTGAGCGTATTTTCGATATGTTCACAACTATTGAGAAAAGGAAGATTTTCATCGAGTAATTGAAAGTACCGTCCATTATACAGATTTTTATTTGCACTATCTATTCAAATTATTAGTAATATATATATATTACAATTAAATGCGTGGTTCGTCAGTGTTTTCGTGAAGTTAAAATACCACTGTTTTCCATGCTAACAAGAAATCCTATGATCAGCCTAACACCGAACATTTATTTACCAAATTTTATTAGTCGATCTTTGTCCTCTTATAGGCAACCTATTTCTGCCTGTCTGTCAACTTAATATATCGAACGGTTATCGAATTTATTATATTCCATACTCGACGACACCTTTTACACCTTCTCACGGGACGTGACAGTTTTTCGATACCATTCGTAACCGTTTTCGCATATGATTGATGACAGCCGTTCTTCTACCGATGCGTTAGGCACGCATCTATGCCCGTACAATTGCCACGCATACGGAGATCTATTAAAAAGAATTATTAGAATTTCCATAGTTGCTGAATCGTGTTATTAATGTCTCGAAATCAAACGCGATCGTGATCGTAATTAATTCATATGGTTGGGCACACAGATAAGATTCGATCGATGAGGATTTAGACGGTGGGCTTAATCCGAGACATCGATCGGATAAATAATGTAATAACTCGTCGTATACACACTTGCGCGAATAATCCGATTGGAAATTGCGCTCTCTCTCTCTTTCTCTCTCTCCCTCGAGGGCCAGTAATTTTCCAAAGTTACGCGAATTCGTTGGTTAGAAAATTCGACACGATAGAACTGAACAGGTGTGTGTAATCAACGAAAGTGAGAAACGAGTTTCAGTATTTCATGGGAATTCTGGCGCGATTTGCTGATGCGTCCCATGCTACGCTGAGTGTAATATGTTGAATGGAATTTGGCAGATGTAAAGATCTTTCGGGTACACAATGTCTCGATAGCGGTGCTCCAATCGGGGCCAAAATCGATAGAGCATTTTTTGGAATAAAAGCGGAAGGTCGCTCAAACTACTCATGAAGAACACACGTTTAATTATGAATCGGTATTTATGGTCGATAAGATTTCTCGAAATTTTTCCACATTTCTCTTCGTTTCTTTTCTTCTTCTGCTTTTCATCGGTACGCGACAACACGTTGAAATCTCCGGGCAAAGTTTCGTCAAGATTTTCAGCGAGCTTTGAAGGTATTATACGATACACTCGGACGCCCCGCGCTTTATATACCTCTTCTACCTTCTCGTTTTGAATATGCATCAGGGCTTTTTGCGCTTCTTTCTTAGCCTCAAGCTTATTAATGCGTTGAAAGCTGTGAACCATACGATTTTTATACTGCATACAAATCTGGATATCGTGCGCCATGTAACGAATACCGTGTAGCAAAGTGAATTGCTTCTTTTTAACATAACGAAATCACAATATTTTGAATTTTTAGTCAACATCCAAGGTTTCCTCAATCTTGCAGCAACGAGTTTTCCATTTTGTAGCAAATTCAATTCTACGCAGATTTAATTACGTCATGAATATCAAATAACTGCATGCATTTTCAACTACCAGAATAATCAAACCGCATGAATATAATCTGTACAGTTTAAGGGTATAGTTGTTGTTATTAAAAGAATTTTGAATCTCTGAGAATTGGTTTATTGTGCATGGTTTATTGTCTTCCATGAAATTTTATGAATATCGTAATTTGTCGAAGATATAATCCGTACAAACGTTTTTCTAATTAAGTTTCGCATCCAATTTCCCACATATACATTTTTAGATTCAGAGTGAGCACAATAAAATTCCTACATATTTTTGAATACAACGCGTACAATACGTTAAACGCGATATAACGGAATGCAGGCGTTCATTACTGAAACCTGCACTAAATATCTTTTTATGTTACTCGTAATGAAGATAATACCATAATCTTTCATAACAAGTTTTTTATGATACATATAGTATATTCAGAAATAATTTTCACAAGTATTCGAGTACTTTCATGTGCCGGTGCATAACGGAAAGCATCTAATTATTTTAACATCGCGTTAAAACGAAGACAATGTGAAAATTACATTCTGCGCTCTATATACGCCGTACGTGCGACGAAATGCGAAATCCATAGCAGCAGCTGCGAGTCTGTTTCGACTTGGCGCGAATGCGAAGCGTCGTCGACGGGATTGAATTTTTCAACGCAGTGCTTGAATTCAGGTCGCATTGAAAAATACGTCAAGGGACGTTATCGTGAATCGTAGAAACAGGGTCTGACAGGTAACGCGAAATTAATTGTTTCTCTGCCGATGACTGACGCGGAGACAGAAACACACTTGGTGAAGCCCGGGGACGACGCTTAAATTGGTCGAGTTCCGTTCCATTTTGACGAATTGAACGGGCAGAGGCTTGAAACTTCGTTACTTAGTCAAATTGCTGGGAATCAAGTTTTCCACGCGCGTGCACTTACGAAATCGCGCCGAAAACGCATTCACGATCGCTGTGAAACGACATTAGAACGAAGGTTGTCACGCGGAAACCAGCCAATTTCATCTCTTATCAATACGGTCGAGTAATTTTAGTCGACACGAGTATTGGATTTATTCGTTGTATCTCTGCCATGCTGCTATACTTGAACACTTTCTCGAGGTTACCGTGACAATAACGAGTTTCTCCTTTACATCGAGGTAACATTTAGTTAGGATTGTTCGCGTATTTATTTTGATAAATTGCACCGATTCAAATACTTGAACACTTACCATAAAAAGGTTCCATGAATATATTATGCGCGTTATACAAAACTTATCGAAATTTCTTTTGTAACGTGACATAACATATTCATTCTCCTTGTTATATTAGAAACTAAAGACCGCATAGATTTATGTATTTTATAAGTACTCTATGGACTATATTAAGTTATGCGTAGCAACGAAAATTTCAATGACCAAACTTTAGTTGGATAATCTGTCTTGAACTATTAATTCTCCTTAACTTTTCGCAAAGATCCGAGGTTGGAATCTGTTTAAGTTTTAAGAACCGAAATCATTGTTTTATTAACGTTATTAAATCTTCTTATAGCGATGTTCTTCGTAAACTTTCAGATCTTCTCTCCTACTTTTAAAGTCTTGTAATGCTGTATATTATGTTAATGGATTGTCTGAAATATAGATACATACGGCGTTATCTTACTGAATTAATTATAGCGTCATTAACATCAGATTTAACATTAAACGTTACCTACGCTTTGGTGAGAAGGCATACGATAAACGTTTAGAAAAATATATATTATGATTCAGAATATTTAAAGGAAAATTTAAGTTTATTAACATCGAACTTTTTATCTTTTTTCTCTTATTTTTCACTTGTCATCTCCCCTGTATCTTCGGCTAAGAATATGTACATCTGTAAGAAAGCCGGATTAACGAAGCATAAATCGTAGGACAAATGACAGTAGAAGAAATGACAGTAGAATTTGAACGAACCTAATTTCGAGATGCTTTCAACACTGACTAACAGTGTTGCTCAAACACCAAGAAAAGTTTCGGTGAGCTCCAGATTTTCTCGAAACTTTTGGACCTTCTTCACAAAGCGCCTTCAAAACAAGTACCTTCGCTAGAATTAAATTTCTCTTGACAACTAATTCTACTTTAAAACACAAATGCTTCGTGCTGAAATAACTGACCGTCGATCTAGAAATATTTAACTTTGACATTTTTTACTTTAGAGGATAATGATTTTCTAAAACAAACAAAAAAAAAAAAAAAAAAATGTTAACACAATTGAGACAAAAATCTAGTTCGTGTTTAATGATAAAAAACAAAAAGAAACTGTATTGTGCACAGCATATGGATCAATGAATTGTATAATAATCCTGGATACTACGACACAGCTTGGAATTAATATTTTATAAACGAAATCGCTTCTCACGTGGTTTTCTCGTATTCGGATTTCATTCGTACTTGCAAATATTGATATGATCGGACGAAGATTGAAAATTTTAATATACACAGTGTGTACACAATCGGAAATCGAACTGAACTCCAACGCTACGGAAATCCTTGTATGAACCCTGTATGAAAATCAAACGAGACTGACCTAGGCGAAAGACGCGGTTCAAGCGATGTGTTGATTCCCGATGCAATCACGGAAAGCGGCTACAACAATGGAAGAACAACGTGGATTACAATTGCCAAGAGGCAAAGCATTGTGAGCCTGTACTTTGTTCCTCGTTGGAGCTGCGGTGAAGATTTGTTTCTGGTGTTAGAAGAAGCGGTTTAATAAAGACACCACTTTTACTCGAAGTGTGAACACGTACAAATGCCTGATCTTATCATTCCATTTATCGAATCTTGAAGATTTGTATCTGTTAAATTAGTAAGAAAGAAAGGAAGATGGGAGGAGAGGTAAAAATAGTTCTTCCCAGGAAACTAAGAAGAAAAATTTTTGTTTCTGTTTAATATTAACATTGATAAAATAGGTTCAGGTAGACCTATAATCTACTCTTGTGTGAAACCAAAGTTATTCGATTACCCGTACACCGTGATTCATGATTAGTTTGGATAATCAACGTTCTACTGTAACACATAGGAGATCCTTTGACACCGGAGATCATTATTAAAATAGTAATACGCAAGATATTTTGTGTTTCTTTGATGTTTGCCATGTATTTTGCGTTTGGTATTAATTTACTTGGTTATTTATACACTTACCATTATTGTCTCAAATCAGAATATAAGTTTTGTTTTCCATATCGAATATCCGTGACGGTTAATTACGTTTTGAAAGCGAATAGCTGAAAAAGCAAGTAGACGTGAGCGAAATGAGGTCGAGATGATAGAATTACGATGGAAAGGGATACCGTTTGTACGTCAAGCTAGATAATACATATTTATCCGATCTATAGTTCTTTCCTTCCATTTCTATTCGTACAATGCCATATTACATGGTCTCATAAATCTGAACGATGAATTACGAATATTATATAATATTTAATATGTACAATTTGAGGATTAATTAACGAATATCATATCCATTTAGTTACCAGATTCGCTGGATTCAAATTATGTTAACGACGGCTAGCCGTAACATATTTAAACATTATATCGTATAATTAAAATTTCGTAATAACGTAATTCCGAAAAGGCGTAGGTAGACCGTACGTAATTTGTGCTAGTTTAATTTTTCTTTAATTCAAACATGATTTTAAAAGATACAATAAGCATTGTTGCAAATAAATATTCCAGAGTGTGTAAAATCTATAACGAATAGTTGTATTTCACCATGTTACGTTTTTTCGGTTATCTTTGACTCAGTTATATCTTCTTAACGTCAAAGAATATCTCAAATTCGAACGAAATATGAAAAGATTCTAATTGAAATAATTCTCCTTCGTAGCAGAATTAATTTCAGGCCATCGATTGTTTCTTTCTTTCTCGGGAAAATAAAAATTGGTCATTTTTTTTGTACTTCGATAAATTCGACCTAAAGGGATTAAACGCTGATTTCTTTAGAATTTATCACTGACTGGACCGATCATCTGCGTTCTCAATTCAACTCTTCTCTTACGTCATTAAAATTCGTCTTTCGATTGTTATGTTGTCTCGTCGGTTATTCGTTTAGGCACCGTGACGCGCAGCTGTGCGAAGAAATTACGCGGTCTATGTGAAACACAGCGGAAGGAAGACGGTTCCGAGCGTAGAATAGAAACGGGAGCGTTGCTTGCGGCGCTTCTCCGTGGATAAATGCAATTGAAACTGTACTATACGAAAAATAACGAGATCTGTCGGGGGTAGACGCAGGCTGAATGCAATAACGCGACGATTCTTCGTTCGAACATCGATTTCCCGCTGCTTTTATCTGTCAACCCGGGAGGATACACGCTAACAATTTATGAAAGCGTAAGATATCGTTGATCTTGTTGTCATAATGTTACGTTATGGAAGATGCAAATGATGGAATTGAATTTTGGAACTGTGATATTTGGAATGCAGAAGATAGATGAGCAGAAACGCGATAAGACGAAGCGTCCGAGACGCAATATTTAAATGTCTAAGAAGGGAAATATCGAATAGCGGAATAAAATTTAGTTTTTCGCTTGATTTGTCAATTGTTTTATTATTATTAATTTATTAGCTTACTTCTTTTATCGTGAATTTTCATTATCGTTTAATTTTTAGTTTAATATTTTCGCACTAAGTTTATTATTATATACATTTATGTAAATGTATAATTTCATATCATCTAGTAACATTTTCATATGACTGTAATAATTTAATATTATGTAAATTAAGTACATACAGAATCTGATCAAAAAGGCTCTTCATTGGAAGATAAGGGGACGCGTAAATATATTTTGTAGCCACTGTATTTATTTATGCACAAATTCAGAATCGTTTTAACTTGGATTTCTAGTGAACTGATATTGTTGGTCGGCAAGAACAGGCAACCTTCTTGTTTTACTCGAACACGAAACAGCAGCAGGAATTGTATCTATTCACAGAGAGATGAGAACAATATTGGGTCACTTCTTCGCCTCCGTGTTACTAACTAGGTTTATATAATTTACCCAAGACACGTAAATACAATACTCTACCTTCGAAAAGTAGTTCTATCTCGCGAATGATCCTACATTATTTACTATATTTAAAATCGTAAGTTTATAGCACTGCAATTTCTTGATAGCATGAAACTTCTAATACATAGATAGTGAACTTTTAAGAACAAAGATAGTTCTCTATTCTTTCTACTTCTTTTTGTGAGGATAAGAATGCGGTCAAAGGCGAATATTGGCTGTTTCTCTGAAGCATCGCACTTTTAAGAAGAAAATAATCTCTTGCTGTAGTTCGGAAATGGAAGAACATAGGTCAAAGCAATCATTCTTTGAACACGAAGCAATGAAATTTAAGATCCAATTACGAAAATTAAGATAGAGATTGCTTTCTCATTCATATTTTATATTTATCATTATATACCACTATCTCTTTGCACCGTAATATAATTTTGTTAGTACAAAATACGCGCGCATACACAAACACCATTTTATTTTATTTAAAATGCTTTGGTCGAGTTAAATGGAGCGGAAATTAAGATCATAGCGAACACATAATTGTTCACAGAAGTTGCTGAAAAGCAGTGTTTATAGTCGATGATGGATACACGAGTGAAAAGCTCGACGATAAAGCGGTGAACTGGTTTAGAGTTTCGAAGAAACCGGGCGAAAAATTGAAACAACGTGTTGTACCAGTAAAAGTTTACGTAATTCCCCCCCGGTCGATGAGCGTTCCATTATTCTTCGGACAAAATGCATTATAAGATTGCAAACACCGAAATTGCCGTTCCATTAGCTTCATTTAATCTCCATGGATCGATGTCTCGCGCCTTTCCCAACATCTGTACTTACATTTCTTTCGACAATAACGTTTATGTTTTTGTATACCGTACGTAGCGCGATCGCGTGCATGCATATTTGGTTCTTCACGCGTTGAAAAGGCGCTTTGCGTTTCGCGACTCAATAAAACTTACGTCTTTGCCTGATATATTCCGCCATATATACAGAGGTTTATGAGCATGGTTATATAAGAACTCGTTTATTCGAGAAATTGCATTCTTGTTTCAAGGGAATTAATCGACTCGGGCTTGATAGCAAGAAAAAGAATAGGAAACATGGTAAATAAAAGAGAAAACTAATATTGGAAATATATATGTGACGCGATGGAGTAGCGATAACGGGGATCGTACAAAGCGGATAGAACGTTCCGATTGAAAAACGATACACGAAGAATCCGGAACAATACGAAACCGCAAATTCGGCGACGAAAAGCCGTCAAACGGTGTTTACAACGACTACGTTGTGGCAAACGATGGCATTCCAGAAAAAGAGCGTGTGGTAAAATTTGTTACAATGCAGGAAGAGAAATAGAGTTTGAAACGTTATCACTCTTTTGTAACGGTAAACCTATTATGTAGTTTTCGTTGTCTTTTAAGCTGCATGTTTTTCGTAAAGAAACAGATCTTGTTAACAGTTTTGACCGTGATGTTTAATTTACAAGCACCAATCAAATCGAAGAAAAAATTGATTATAGAAATTTCATAAATGTGAATGTAAATATCAATATGTACCGTGCAAACACTTCGAATAACAACAAATTGGCAAAATCAATTAGTAATTATTGACGCACTGAATATATACATATCTATTCGTCCATAAACTCGAATAAATACAATTCAGTTAAAATTTTTTCGTTTAGGACCAGTGGAAATTAATCAATTATTATTATCGTTACAAATTGTTATGAATGTAAATTGCAAAAGGTATTGCAGAGTGTTTTAAACGTTTCACGAGAACGTATGTAGCTTTTTTCCAGCAAATAAGGCCACGCATTCAGTAATTGCATTGCGAAACTCGTTATATTGCGATACTCGTGAAATGGAAAAGCTATTCCACGAATTTTGAAAATGTATTTCTTTGAACAAAAAAATATTTGAAATATTTCACTTATTTCTTCATGTAAAATATCTCCCTTTCAAATTATATCCTATTACAGATATTATTACTCGTTTCATATCTGCTTACCTTCAATATCTGTTAACAAAAGGAGAAATACTTTTTTTGCTAAATTACAATACCTTATACATACATATATTATGCATGTAACAGAGATTCCAATATTTAAAACAAGACAAGTATTTCTTCATCTTTTTTAGTTTTCCGTTAATCTCTTCGATTAATCTCTCTATTATTACTTACACATACAATTTCATTCTACTTACTGTCGGGTTAATTGTTTTTATAAAACGATTTATATAATCGTGATGGTATTTTACTGCATCACGATATATTAAACTGCTATTTTAAAAATCATTCGGTTTCACATCATATGTTTCTAAAATGATAATGAAAAGACAAATACGAGTGAACCGAAAAATCTGAATAAAATCAAAAGGTAGGTTTGTGCTGTTTTGAAATTCGTGACCTAAAATTTTTCTCCTTCCAGCCCCTCTAACTAAATATTTGGTTCTTCTGGCGTGAGCGCAGCTCGAAACCTCAAGTCTTTTTAATCGAACCAGCATGTTCGTCGGGCGAATTTGAATATCGGTCGCGGTCGTTATTCCTTCGCCCTCGCCGTGGCCTGTAACACCGAATCGATCACGACGTTTCCACAGGCTCGCCACGGGGCCGCAATAGTTACCCTGGTATCCGTTTCGGAACGCATCCACCAGTCAGGCGATTATTTTGAGACGTTGAAGCACCGTAAAAGCTGCGAAATAGAGAGAATGAGAGGGAGGGAGCGAGAGAAGGCACGTATCGATCGAGTATATCGCGTGTATTTTCCATTTGCACCTCGGCGAGACACCGATGCAGCACAAAATCAGGGCCACAATATTTTAGGGTGACACGACGTCGAAACTCGTTTTCGTATCTCGACCGGAAACCGGCGAGCAGGCCTCGCTCAAGTTATTTATCGTGACTCCTTCAACCGTGTTAAGCTCCCCTTTATCGAATTAAACAACGACCAACATTCTCTCTAGGTATTAACCCTTCCACCGCTATTATATCTATATATAAGCTGTGGAAAATTGTTCGTCATACGTTGTAAATTTGTTTAAGCGTTCAAAACCATTTAACGAATGCTATAAGGTTTTTCCTATTTATAGATACCATATTATTTTTGCTTCTGTACTCGTAGATAAAAAGCAAATTGCGTAAAAGAAACAATATTCTCTGAACGAACTTCATGGGATTTCTTCTTTTCAAACAGGCGAAGAATTTTATCGGTTGGAAATCCCGAGACGCGATGATCAGGAAGCTAACCTAATTCGACTACTTCGCGATTAGCGGACTGGTTTAATCCTCCGGTAGTCGGCATCGTTCTTTTATGCGTATCAAATGGATTGTAAAATTCAATTTAACGCGGTCGAAATAATAGAAGATTCTTGGGTGTCCGATTCGTCTTCCACGGTTATCTTGTTTAACGGATGAATCTGATGCCACCGTTCTATTTATTTGTTCGCCGTTTATTAATTGAACGCGAACCTGGTTTTTCTCTGATTCGTTTTCCGACTGGTTACGCGCGTGTCGGTTCGTCTGCAACAGCGGGAAAACAAACGATCTGCGATTTTGCTGCGTCAATCCGTTTTCTATCCTGCCCTCTGTTTTCCCGAAAAGCACGATGAATCGGCGGCGCTCGAAGATTCCGTGAAATAATCATTGCGTTGGCTTCGGTTTCGTGGAATGTAAAGACAGATAAACGACGAGACTATTCCTTCATTCGTGAATCACCGGCAATTTGCAGGCTTAATTATTTTACTTAAAGATATCGTTAAATTGTTTTGATGCAATAAAATTTTATTTGATGCAATAAGTATCGAGAAATGGCACGTTTATGATCGTAGAACGGGATATCGAGAGATTGCGCTTTAGTTGTTCGAGTCTCTCTACACAAGTTATTGAAACACACTATACTTGAAGTTGAACACTTGAAACACTACCTGTTTGCCAAACGTTAATTCTTGAACATATATGTGTTCGTATCTTCTGAAACGACAATCAATTGTCCATTAGTTAGATAATAATCAACTGTTCATCATAACTCCTGGTTATAGCGATTTCCCCCAAGAGACGTTTCTGTCTCTAGATTTGTTGGGAATTCATGGCTGAATGTCCCATTAACCATGTTCCTAATGAAACAGTTATTAGAATACAATACTCGTATTATATTCGACTATTAACTATTATTGAGTAATTTCCATATATTCCTCCAATATTCTACCAATAATTATTGGACCACGATAATAAGAAGTTATTTCTATGAAGCAATTCCCAAAAATTCGTACAAAACAAAGATTTCTTTCAACAACACTACTACACAAGTTTTACCTGAAATTTAGTGTGAAATTTATATCAACATTAGATGCCACTCGTTGTATCATCATTGTCCACAGATGGAATCTTTTACATGGTTTTGTCTCTTCATATGAGTAATCAACACATGCGATAGCAATCATGTTCACTAGTACATGCTTGTCACTTATGATGCTGCATTATCTAGTGCACTATACCATGATTGTGAACATACTGTAGAGGTAGTTGTGTAAGCTCCAGGTCTAATTTGAACAGCATCTGATCACTAATATATAGGGTGTTCTATAATACATCACGAGACATATGTCAAAGATGATTTAAAAAGATATGTACCATTATACATCAGACGTGTACTCTGGGAAGATTCGACAACTGACTTGATAACAAAGATATAGAAGATTATTATTTTCACTTAGATTCAGAACCAATTCAAATTTTCGTGAAAGTTCAGAAAAAAAAAAAAAAAAAACGAGGCAACGTCAAATTCTATCATCGTTTCCGATTGCATTTGCACGGGGTAGCCATTAGCGATTAAACGAGCGAACGAAGCGAACTTTAGCAGCTGTGAAACTTAAGTAGGCGATGTGAAAGCTACTCGCTTTAATTTGCCGCGCTTTCAGCATTAGGAGGCTTAATCCCTTTAATTCTCGTTCACGAGGCAACTCGCACAAGAGAAACTCGACGAACGACAGCCGTTTAAAAAATTGAACGCGTCATCCGAAATGCTGCATCCGGTGATGTTCCCCAACCAACGCGCGACGAGTCGAAGTTTCCGGTTACCGAGCCCGAATGTTGCATTCTCTTCCGTCATAACGCGGATACTTCCCTTGATGTCGTTAATTTTTAACACGTGCCGCTCTCCAAAGAATTGCATAATAAACGCTGCAACTGATGCATTACTTTCTTTCACCGTTTTTTCGTTTGTGCCGCTCGAAATAATGGAATATGAAACAGCTTGCGGCGTGTCTCGTGTAATATGAATGTATCTTTTAAGGATAAATGCCAACCAAGTAATATGAAAGTAGTACAAATGTTTTGCACGATGTTGGTTTCCATCCTCAACCGTTGTTTTTCTTTTCGAATATTTTTCCAAGAAAATTGTTAGTTATTGGATTCTACGTACTTTATACAATGAATTTTTAATTCAGTTTATAATATTCTCAATACAAAGAAAGGAACGTTTGAACATTTATGTTCTGAAATAAATATTCAGATCTCGGAAACAAGGACTTCTATGGATTTTTTCATTTGTTTTAAAGTATAATTTTTACGTAATTAACATCTACAACTGTTGTTAGACGTAGCGTGATTAAACAAAATTTAAAGTGTCCTTAATAGTAAAAAAATTTCTCCAATCTTACAATCATTTACGAATTATGGTGAAAAAATTTATTTACAATATTTAATGGAAAGATAAAGTACAAGAATATTCTGTAAGTGCGACACCAAACTGAGCGAACGTATGAAGAATTGTCCGAGACTAGGCAGAAAAAATTGCGTCGAGAAACTGAAGAACAAGGTTTGGTCACAGGCGGAATCGTCATAATTTTTTTTACGAAAGCGGGTAACCTGATTAAATTAACGCTCCGTAAATCCGGTGAATTAAACGGCAAAGTGGAAAAGAATACGACATTTCATGGCGCGATGAAATTAAAAGTGGAACTGGTGTAGCGCAAAAATAATATCTCACTGACCGTGCCACTTCCTAGGTTAATTGCTCTCGACCTTTTTTGGTCGAATCAACCTATTCTAGTGTTCCTCTTTAAAAACGTTCGATAATTCTCCGCTCGGTTCGAAGAATTTTCACAAAGAAAATAAATACGTTGCAATCGATATGCCCTATGGCGCTGTTTCCACGTGAATTACTGACAAGCCGTAACAGATTTAGTGTAATCGTGTGATCAAATCTATTTGTAGTATCCTTCTAAAGAGTTTCTAGTGGACACATTTACTTTCATACTTTATATTAACGTTCTATTAACATACTTTCTGTTAATAACTAAATTAATTGTTTTAAATACTAGTCACTATTATATTATTTAATTACTGAGCGATTAAATATATTTTAAAGTTATAGATTAATCAAGAAGGAAGCGATAAAGAATGATCAAAGGAGCATATGTTGTATATATAGTAACATGTCGTTGATTTCACTTAATCCAGTAACACTGCTTTAAGGATGTAATTCTAAGTAACCTGACGACAAGCATTTCGTCTTACACTAAACGCGTTGAAATCTTATTACAATGTACATAGATGTCTTAAAGCTTTGTTATAGAAAAATAGAGATTGAGCACATTTTTATTAAATAAAAGCTGTTTATTTTATTAACTCTTATTATACTTGACCAATCTATAGTTCTAACATGTGCTGTATGTTTCTAAAATTGAAAACCTATACAACGTAAAATTTTCTTACAATTATCGTTTATCGAAAGGATAACTTACTCAGATGAAATATTGATTAGCAATATCTGGACAGTAATATTCGACCCTATTTTAACCCTGTTTATACGATTGTGCGATTTTCTTTGTAGTAAGTAAATTATGAAAGGCTATAAAAAAATATGTGTAAAGTGGAAAACTATTTTGTGGATTTGCACCTTGTGTTAGCTATTAGTGTACATGTGAAAAAGTTGTTCAAAGTAACAAAGTGACTAGAGCGTAGAAAAGAAATGTACGAGCGATATGTGCTTCAGATCGAGTAACTAGTGGTTGAAAGTACATATATGTATATGTACAGGAAGGTGAGAGTGTTTCTAAGCGTGTCCAGTGCGTTATGAGAGCCGTATAGCTAAAACGTTGAGCGAAGAGAGCATCAAGAGTTTTTCGAGAAAACGTTTGGATAGACCGGGGCAAGAGAGAACGTTGCAGAAAATGTAAATGCAAATAGAACAATTGCTTTACTTAAATTATTTCATTATCAAACAGTTTCACATTACATGTACCACGTTATTACTTTTTGGATTGTGTTATCTATGTTTTTGGTTACTTTAATTTAAAACTGTGTGCCAGAGAAAAGTATCTCTTGTTTATTAGTTTCGTTTCCATGAAGATTCTGCAAAAGTTTCATTTTGTGTTCTTTTGGGACGTCCAATTTAGAATTTAAAATCAGAAGTTTCAAACCTGTCAGTGATTATTGCAATTTCTATTTGGACATAGAAATTGTAGGGCGTAAATGTAGGAGGATCTTCTATATTTATCGATGAACATTATAAAGTCTTTTTTTTATTTATAAGACACACATGATGCGAGTGAAAAATAACGAATTTGTAATGATACAAATAGAATATAAAATTTTGTGTTAAATATCATTAGATATCTTAATCTGTATGGCCGATCGAGTATATAATTTTCAACATTAAATTTCGTAGATCCTTTTCGATAAATTCAATCGAGTTGCTCGATCTATGTGAAACTGTTAAAATTTGAAATGAACGACGTGTGGATCCCTCTGCTGTCGCTAGATGTTCACTTGGTGCAGTTAAAAGCACAGCGCTCTTTATTTACCTGGCAGAAATTAAAGTGCAACGTGTTCTTTGCCACTTTCGTCAGCGATACGTGGCTGTTTGCTGTCGAATACTGACGAAGTTTGGTTACTACCAGGAAATGCATTGCGCGTGCGGCATCAGGGTCGAATATCAACTACGAGATGAAAGCGAGTTAGTAAAACAGGACAGAAAGTGACGCTAATGAAAATATTACGAGCTGAATTTCGTTTCCGGGAAGTTTAAAGTTCGCGAACCGACCATCTGATAACGGTCAGATATTATGGCCGTTATCGATTCCAATTTTCCGCTGCAAACTTCGTAGACCCCCTACTTAATTAGCAACTAATAAAATACAGTTATTTGTCGTGGTTTCATCGATAAGAATGGAAAGTTCCCGTGAATAAATTCGGTGAATAGATGCAGAGTGAAACTCTGTTTGGCGATGCATTAACCTTTCGTGGTACCATTTTTTCACTTTTGAATACAAGCCCGAGCGAATTTTCACACTCAATTTAAACGCTTGAATTTCAATTTTTATTAAAACAAATCTTTTAACGATCAATTAAAAAATATACTGGATATTAAAACGCAAACGTTAACAGATAGTTCTGAATATTTTCAATACATTTGAAAATTTATTTAAAGATTTTAAGTGATCAAAATAGATCCAAGCCTACTATGGTATTAGTAAAAAGTAGAGTACTGTAGATGACAATTATTTGTCAATTTTGTAACATAGAGGACGAAGGAATAGTTCTATTTTATTGAAGAGACTTTTCAGACAAATAGGTATGACGATAGAAATCTGGTGATATCGAGGGAAAATATCTTTATTCGTATGTCACCTGGGCGAAGTATCTTAGGTCAGTCAGTAGTGTAATCCGTGACATCGCACGCTTTACGTCTTTTGACTTTGATATGATTTAACAGATTTCGCAAAGTGCCGGTTGATTAATGTACTCTGCATGTTAACATCTATCGATAGTTTAGGAAGTTTCATATTGAGGTGTCACACTCAACAAGGATCGACAGATATGAAGTAACCAATTTCAACGAAGAAAATCTGGAATTTACTAAAGATCAGATTGTGCACCTACGTTTTAGAGTTTGAGTGTATGATACGTTTATGTAACGAAGATTTGATATTGAGATGTAACATATGATTGGACATGTTCTTGTTTTCATTTTACGATGTTAACGTACTTGAGGAAATGTATGCTTTTGCATATACACATGAAGTGAGTTTTGTGTAATAATATCGAAGGAAAAGAAAGATGGAGACACTGACTGTGAGAGATTTCTATATTCCTTCTTTGTCATCTTTACATTACGTTCGAATCATCAAAAGTTATGTGCGTTGCGCCTTATTTCCTTAAAAATCTGAAATTCTAAACTAATTCGAATATGCATGTTTTACAACCATTCAAACTTGCATTCAAACATTCTCTGTTTCTCTATCCCTTTCACTCGATGCAAGGACATTCCCTAAGTTCCCTACATTCGAGCACATCCATCTAAAGCTTTGGAGAGTGTGCACCCTTTGCTTATACGGTGATCCTATGCACTTGGTCCAAATACTTATCCTTTACATCATTGGCTGTACAAGGAACAAGTATTCATCATTCATATACATATATATCGCTCTGTTCCCAATATTATTGATCCACAAAATCGTCATTTTTACTTCAGTAAATTCTAAAAAAAAAAAAAAAAAAAAAAAAATTATAAATAGAACATAGAAATCTAGAACTATTCGCTTGCATTTGTCTGATATTGTCCGTTTAAACTTCATTTTAAATAGCGCTTGTTTACCAATTTTAAACCTCAACGTGATCGTACATAACATCAGTAACCATTTTACGGATAGAATCGGCTGAATAAAAGTGACTCTAAACTTTCGTTTGCAATATCTATCGATATCGTATCTTTTACACGTACCGCGTGTTACATAGCGTACGTTAAATGGACCGAACGAAACGCGAACGAATCAATCGACTAATGGCTCCGTTTCCACAAAATGGCAATGCAATTATCACGCACATCGGGTTGTCAGAGCGCCGCATTGCCTTGAAGCTGCGGTTGCTTCGACTGAGAACCGCAACAGGACAGTCTCACACACAGCTGTATTATTCGTTCGATTAAGATTAAACAACCCGGCTCGTCGAACCACTTCACTCCAAGGTAGAATGTAAAAGTCGCCTAAAAAACGAAAGTCAAGGATCTCCGTCTCTTTCGTCGACACCGTTTCTCGATTTTATCGATACTTATACCAAGGAGACGTCGACTCAACAGGTTATGCCTATGAATCGCTGTTAAACGACAATCAATTTTCGTTTCCTTCGATCGGATTTCTTTGAACTTCGTCTCGTCGAAATAGATTTTGTTACGGAGCTCGCGACTCGATTACGGATGCTAGCAAGTTCGCACTGAAATGGGAATATATACTTGATATTGCTCTTTTTCCATTGATGTATCCTGTGTATTGCATTGACGATTATGTGAATTTTTCGCTCTAGACCGAATATCGTATGGGAGATTTTAATTTAAAAGTGTTTAAAGAAGGAGTTCATTTCCTATCAAAATTGTTGCCTGTGATATATTTATATTCTTGATTAAACTTATAGCGGCATATGAGTCGAATGAGTGTCATGGTATTGTGTTAGGTTCAAAGGTAAACGAACTCCGAACGAAACATTATCGCCGTTATTTGTAATGGAGTTACATTTGAATTTTTTATAATAACACGTGTCGATATAAATAGACGAACATACTCTCTAGGACAGTCATTGTAGCTAGTCAGTATAGCGAGTCATATAGTTGAACAGTAGCATTAAGCGAGCGACGATTAAGACCAGCATACAGTATTTCTGCACTTGTACTTAAGGTGATTTTAATATAATTGACTATTACAATTTTATCACTCGTCTCTTTAATTAATAAACCAACGCGTTTAATAATATCCACCTCAAACTATCTCTTTAATACATTTTTTAATTTTAAAAAATTTGCTTAATTCTTCGTCAAGTCATTTCATTAGGTCTTTTGTAGAACGCTAATATAATACAGATATATGGTTTTCTGCTGCTGCAAAATTGTTGGCGAATCAAAGTGTAAAATTTACTATTAATACTAAATAGTATGAAATATGAAATACACCATTAAGGGTTCGTATCGTTTAATTAATTTCTACGTTGCTCCGCTTAAAACGGTATAACTCGTATTTATTTCCTCCAGTTGTTTTAAACTTTCTCCGATAAAAGAATTAATTAAACTAAATATCACGTCGTTCCTCCAAAAGCCAGGCACTTTACCATACAATTTGTTCATGAACCACAATTGAAGTAAATATAATGGAACTGAGCAGAAGTACTTCGTACAACCCCTCTCGTCCATTAAATCATTGAATACACGAGTGAGCAACAATCCCATTCAACGACGTGATTCCACGCTCCTTCTTTTACACCCGCATTTGCATAACAACTTCAAAACGCGAATATCGCCCCTGTAAACCGAGTTAAACGACCGGTCGTGTAAAGAATTACAGCGCGCAGCTAGCTGATCGTGACGTGATGCGAGAGAAGAGTCAAGTGGCTCAAATTAGAAACGATCAGCTAATTATTTTCAACAGAGTATCAATTCTGAGGCGTTGCACAGTTTGGCATGCAGTGGACAAGAACCGAAATATGTAATCATTGTTTTGTATGTCTGTATTGTTTGTAAGTAACATAAATGTAAACGGTAATTGCCGCCAAAATAGACGTTTAGTAAAAGTCGTTTGTACGTCATAATCTAATCATTTGAAAATTAACTCACTCGTTCATTGTACATTCGTGTTTATCGATTCTTGTGAAGTAGTGTTTATTACTCCGAAAATGTAGAAAATTTGAGCAAAGATAATAATCTTGGTTTCCAATTAAAAAATCTCTTTCTTCTTTTAAAGAGCAATTAAAAGAAAACGGTTCACATCATCCTGTAACTTTGATTATTCTGTGTCAAGAAGGTATCTATTGTATTACATTGATATATAATTTTTTTCTGCTACAAACTGCTACACTGGATATTCTTTATCTTTTTAGTGAAACTCATTCGTAATCGCCACTTGGTTGGAAAGTGGATCTCTGACCACACTTATTTCAACAAAATGTTCGAAGTTACATAAAGACTCCGCTTTTTACTAAATGTCAGTACGATGTTTAACCAAACGGAAGCGAGGATACATGAAAATAATAAAAAAATAGAAAGATTGTTCCCAGTATCGGTACTATTTACTTTGACGTCACTGTATGCGGTTAGATAAAGAAATAAATATTTAAGATATTTTCCACGAACAAGAAAGTAGGAAAAATATTAAAAAAGATTTAACGAACGGACTTTTACTCACGCCTGATATCAAGTTTCAGAAGAGCTGCACGTTATATGTATTTTTTCATCTTTGTTTCGAACTGCCATTTAAATTCCACATTGTGAAACGCGAGAACGTGCAAAAGTGCAAACGTGGACTGCAAATGTTCGAACCTGGTATGCTATCGTGCAAATATTGTCTGCAAACGTGGTCTATGAATATGGCATGGGAATTTTAATTTTCGTCCCGAATCCTCACTTAACTGTCGCATTGTGCGTCGTCGGCCCAGTTCTAAAGGACGCGACGGGACGTTAAGATCTTCCGCTCGTGCGACGATTCGATGTTACAATTGGGTGAAGGCATGTGCTTACTGGCGAACAATTCACTTTTTCATTTCTGCAAATGTTAAACTTATTTTTATTACTATCTTAACTTCTTACTATCTTCTTTTCTAACTTTCTTAACTTCTAGATTCGTAGATATAAATTTCTTGAACATAGGTGATAAATCCATGAAATTTGGAATCAAATACTGAATCATTTTTTAAATGTCCAATAAGATGTAAAAATACACATTTGATATTACAAACAAGCGAAGGGACGTTTTGGTAATATGAAATAAATTAACGCGTTATTGAATTTCAAAATTGTCTATCATGTTTCCTGTCTGCAATTTGCATATACTTTGTCTACTGTATATAATAACACCATGTCCCGCGAATATATTTGTAGACATTACGCAAATAAATAATATGATATAACAATAACGAACAAATGATGCGACGAACTGTTCGTGAAACGTAAATCAGTAATAGCCATAATCAGGATACACGTTAATATTTTCCAAATTAAACACAATGACCTCGGCAAAAATTTGGGAATGATGTCGAACGGTAAAAGGGGAAGCATGAATATGAATTCCTGGTGGATAGCCGTTGAAAACTTGTCGGACATTGGATATGGAAATCGATCCGAAGTGAAGTTCGAAGTATCAAATTCGAATTAAGTGCTCGTAGCCTGAAACGTATAGGGCAATATGCGCGATTTTAGCAAACAGGACGCCTCTGATTTGAAATTCATATTACGTGTTAGCTTGCATTACTCACACACACTCTCTCTCTCTCTCTCGTTCTCCATTCGTGGCAAAACAGAGACGAGTTATTGAAACGCCGATTGTTTCGTGAATGTTGAACGTTGCCGCGTTAAGAATTCCTCGGATAGACCGATGCGAAATATTCGAAGTATCGGCAGTGGCAACGACATTTCGCTGTATGTTTATACTAGAATGCAAAATTTTACTCGCAAATATGTCAATATGTTTATTTGTCGGATCAAATATTTAATTATTGTTCTGCGAATTTGTAACGGTAGAAAAGAGCACGTTTAGAAGAGCGAAGTAAATTCATCATGGAGGAAAATCTCTAGAAATTCGCGGATTACACGCAGATGAACGATGCGATGTCGTTACAATTTTGCAGTAACGATTCTAGGTGACTCGGAAGCTTTATATTTTTAATGATGCATTGCATACAAGCGTTCAATCTCGCTATTGGAAATATAAAGCTGCTGAATTGCACAGCCTCATCGTTGCAAGATCGTAACGACGTTGCATCGATTGCTTGCATTGGCCCTTATATGTATTTTCGATAGTCAATTTCTAGTCAAAAATTGCACATATCATATGTTGCGACTGAAAATATTCACTTTTGGCATCGATATGTTTTACGGTTTCTATTTTTCAAATCGCAAAGACGTGATATCGTGCATTTGTAACGTGGACTTTTCTTGTTAGTGTGAAATAGCACATAAATCGCTACGTTTATTATGTTATAATATAATGCTGCGAATCTATTGTCGGAAATGTTCGCTACGGATATTTCACAATAGTTTGGGAGATCCTTTTTATCCAAGATTTTCTCTAGCGAACAGTGAATCGATTCTTCTCGATTGATGCGCTAGAGACTAATGGGAGTTTCATGACACGAACAGAGGGAGAAAAAACACGGACGTTCGTCTCGAATGACCACAGCTTTCTTCTTACATTCTTACTGAGTGGCGATTTCGTTCCGCTTTGAACGATCTTCTCGTCAAAACTCTCACCTGTTTTATAATAAATTTTCCAACAATTAAATTTGTCTCCTCTTGGCCGCGATCATTAGATCGAAAAAATTTATTCACTTTTTTTTATTGGAAATTTCATTATCCAAAAATACACAGAATGCATATAATATTTAAAAACATAAAAAATATCCAATGTAAAGTATCTTTAGAATATCTAGCAAGCGAAATAAATTTCCATTTACGTCTCACTTTTTAATTGCGTTTATAGAAGTATGAATTTTCATAAATATCTACAATACGTCGATCATTAACAAAGATTAAGTCGTTTTTATGGAATTATGTTGATAAGATTTTTGATCTTGTAGTAGATATTTGAATGCTATATTAAAATGTGACTTAGAATCGAAGTTTGTTGCGCGTCGCTTCATAGGCCCTCATAGGCTTCATTTTTTCGATACTGTTCCAGTTGTAATGATACCTTTATCGAGATGATGAAATAGAATAATGAAGTTGGGATAATTACAAAATGATCTTACTAAAACGGTTATTCGAAGCAATGTAATTAATACAAGCAGAGACTGGATATTCGAAGAACAAGTTAGAAAATTAACGTAATAACCAATACTTCGGTATTATACAAATTTTCATTTCTTTCCGAATATTAATTCTATTAATTCTGTATAAAAGAATAATTAAGTTATGAAAAGACAGCGTCATTCAGGTGTCTAAGGCGCGGAGTAATTAAATATCGTGAAAAGGCTTTGCTATCATTCAAATGTTACTGAACGACTATGATTGGCTTATTCGACAGAGAGAACTGCAACCCTATTACTCCATATAATACGCTTTGGTGCTTCAAAGAAAAGTTACGTTAATAATGATGATCGATTTCGTGATTCCCAATTTAGTTTCGCTAGTACTATAGTATCCATAATTTTGCTACGCAGTATAGCTTTCATAACTGTTTTATAATGTACTTTATAGTTCTAAACATTTTATCATATAATATACGAGTACTTTTCTCATACATAGTTCCATAATTTACATAGAATTGCGATACGGACGCGATAATCGTTGTATGAAGATCGTGACCTTAATTTCTTATTTTCCTACCTTTACTTAACTGCAAAATAAAATTTATGTACGACATTACCTTAAAAAATAAAATGCAATAAAACAATGACACAAACACGTAGACTCAGGTTTTTACCAATTGCCATTTGCTATTCAGTGATTAACAATTCTTCCAAATTTCAACATCTTGCGCGCGATAAACTTCTTTTAATTTCACCACACATCAATTCTGTATCGCGAAAACGATCTTTGATACTTTAATTAAAACGGTTTTCGAATTAATTCAGTAAGAAACATAGCGCAAATCGTAGAAACGGAAAAAGTTAGCGAAATCCGTCGAACGTTGGACTCGTCGATCATTCGAGGGCTGATAAGCGACTGGAATTACGCGTTAGTTTTTATCGAGCGTGATGGCGCGAAAAGGTTCCCGCGAGTGTTTTCACGAGTTCTGGAACACCGCTTGGCCTCCGGTAAACGAGAAATAGGTTTCGCCATACGACAGAAAATTTTCCACGGCGTTTTTGTGGCTGGCAGCAAAACAGAGGAGCCCTCCGTATACGTTTATTGCACATTTCCGACCCAATTCCCGAGGTCAGAATTCTAATTTGTACTTCAAACTGGCATGTTGCTCGTGTTTCTTTGTGAACGATCTCGATGATTTTATCTTTGATAATGAAACGCTTCCGAGAACGATCAACAAATCGTTTTCTTCCTCGTTCTCCCGTTTTCTGTTACCAGATGATCTCGCACATATAAAACAACAAATACATTTCTTTACCGTTTTTCTTTTCCGGTGAAATACGAATTTCATTCGGATGAACGATGATAGCGCCGATAGTGCAAGAAATTTTGTTTCTTCGACGAAAAGATGTTTTCTGGTTTTGGAAGAAGCGACGGAGATTTCAGTGGTGACATGCTACAAAGCATGGTTATTATATGACAATTGCATATAAGCGAATAATATAACTTGCACTTGAGGCACGTAGAAAACTTTGAAAGTAAATAACTTGAAAAGTTTCGAGTATCTGATATTATGCGGCGAGTGATTTGTAGAGAGGAAGAAGTTTGATACATGTTTCGAAAATAGTATTAAAATTTATGGTCAGACGTTGGTGCCTTCTTCTTATAAATCAACAAACAATGAATCGGTTTAGATGACAATTGTTACTTTCTTACATCCTAAATTATAAATTTTATTTTTCTAAATTTCTGCTTCAATTAGCTTTGACTTTCAAATATTAATGACTTAAAAGCGATGAAATCTGCTTTAGTAGAACGGTAAATTAATAGATATTGACTTTGACAAGATGTTCAGAGTATTCTTTTAGCGAGATTCCATCTGTATAATTTTCATTATCTTTTTTACTGTACTACTTTACTGTAGTAAAAGGAACTCAATTTTATATGAAATTTACTTAAAAAATGCGTACGTTTAAATGAACGTCTGTCACTTAAAACATCTATTATCCACCATCGTACAAAGAATAATTTATGACAAAAAAATTAAATATACGAAAACGGTTATATTTGGAACATGCAGTAATGTCTATATTTGCGAATAATTTGCTTTCAATTTGTACTTTGGATAGAAACGGTTAAACTGCTAGCTCATGTAGGATAACATCGGAAAGTGATACAAATCAAAGATAATGGTGACATCTGCTACAGATTCTGTCTTGATGTGTTGTATCTGTGTAAAAGCTTTATGACATTATACTCTTTTTTCAAATGATAAAAGATAGATAGCAAACTGTAATAAACTGAGTTTGAAGAAATGATAATACAAAAATGCCTTGATAAATATTACACAACAATTTCATCAAATTATCAATAAAACAAAGAGTAATTTCAAACTGGAACTCTTTCCAAATACAATTTCGTACAGACGTATGTATAGAAAGTTACAGCAATAACTTATTTGACTGTTAACTTTAAATAATTGTTGTTTTTCTTTTAATAAATATTTTACTAATGAGAATATACATATTCATACGTATTAATTAAATTTTCAATTCATGCGAACTTTATAGATATATTTTACGAAGAAAAAGGAAATAAAAAGATTCGATGCAACGTGAATGGAAATTCAAGGAAACTGAAGTAAAAGAAATCCATGAATAACTCATACTTTGCAAAGTTCGTTTCAATTTCCCTCTGGAAGAACAAAAACCAAGGCTTCCCTTTCCAAAGACTCGTATTATAAGTGCACCGCGTATTTATCAAGAATTCTACGCTTCGATTACTGAATTCTATCATCCTACAAATCACACATGTACCTACAACTTCCAAACATTCCACTTATTACACCTCTCTTTCCTGAATCGCTCGCCTTGAATGTAATAATTGTGTGGAGAACCGAAAGATGAAGAGAAGAAGCCCGGGAAAATTGAATTCCCAAGTTTCATGAAAAATTTATCGAAAGACGACAAACTCGACAAGCGGGAAGTCGCATAAATTCCTTTCCCTTGCCTTCGTCTTACCTAAACTTGGTTCTGCGTTCAACTTTCTCAAGCGTGTGATTCCTCAACTCGCTAATCCAAGAAAGCAATAGCTTGATTTTCGCGCGCGAATATCTCGCAGCTTTGTATCTACTTTAAAATCTCGGTTTTCCTACTGTACTTTTATGAAAAAAATCGTAAAATTAATTGTGACATAGAAATAGATGAAGACGATACCGATGGATTTGTCAGCACGAGTACTGCGGCCCTCAGATGCTTCAGGTTCAGGGTCTGCGTATCCTCTGCATCTTCGGTTTCCTCTCTCATCAGCAACGACGTGACTTCAAAGGACGATTGTCTAGACTTGCTACCGCCATTCTGTCCCAATCTGGCGATACTCGAGCGATCGTTGTCCCTTCTGACGGTCTGCTTGTCGCGGCCTGCCTTCAAGAGATCCCGTGAAAAAGGACATGCCATGTTGTTTATCGATGAACGGTCGTGGAGATCGCTGTCAGCGATGCGGGCTACGAGAACTCTAGCGCGCGGTGTGAATCGTTCGATCGTTAGGTCGCATTAAATGAACACTAGCGTGTTACGTGGTACTCTCATGTTTATCAGCGATCAACTGTGCAGTTGATAGCACTTCCTCCACTCTTTCTTCTCTCGTTTTTGATGTTGCTTGTACTTCGCCTCGGCAACGAAGCGGTATCTTCCCTTTCCAAACGTTTCAACGGAACAACACGCGCTTCCAGTATTTGCTCGTCTCTGTCCTGTCTGGTTTTCGTGTCAGCCGATCCACTCGCATCGTTGCCCTAGAGCTCGTGCCGGGTCAGACACCTGCCGCGACTTCCGTCCGGCCTCGTGCACCAGACCACGTTTAACGACGCTATCATTTCCCTAATTGTAAACGAAATTCACTTATTACCAGTTGCTGGCTGCCGCTTATCGCAGTTCGTGTCACCGCAATGCAATCAGCACTTAACACGCGGCCTTCTCTGCGAGCTACTACCGGATAAGCGTTGGTGCACGCGGTTACATAGTAGCAACCCCTAAATAGCCGCTCTCAACCCCTTGGTCGGTGGCCTCTCACGCTTTTCTCTCCCTATCTTTCTATCAATCACTCGATTCTTATCTGTCAAGTCTGGACGAACACTAGCAAAACAATAATTGTATTCTCGCGACGGATAGTCAACTTCTTCTCGTATATTTTCTTTTCTTTCTTTCTTTCCTTCTAAGAAGCGAGGAAACACGTTCCTCCACCGACTTTTCAGTCAGACTACTTGATTGTTCGTCGAGTAAAAGAATTCGCGCGTGTTTCACCGTTTTTCAGCGTGTATCACGGTGCACGATCTGTCGTCGATTGCGAAAGCACGCTACGTACGGTGGCGTGTCGGAGCGCGTAGCGCCATACTAGTGGCGGATTGACCGAGGCGCAACGAGCAGCGCCGAGTGTTGGTTGCTTGGTGGTAAGCGGCAGACGGGGTGGAGTGGAAACGATTGGCGGGGTGAGCGTCGGGACGCGGAGCTGCGAGGAGCGTCAAGGCGCCACGATGGACGGTGGTAGAAACGCCTGCGCGAATATTCAGCCCCTCTCGACCTACCGAACGAGAGAGAAAGAGAGAGAGAGAGAGAGAGAGAGAGAGAGTGAGAGAGAATGGCTTTTTCTCTTTACTGGTAGCTCTTTCAACCGCAAACGAAAACCTGCTCCCTCTGCCCTACTTGCCTGCCTGTCTGCCAGCTTTTCCCGTCACCGGTATCTCTCGATCCCTTTTGCTCGTTCTACCAACCAGAATTTACGGAGATCTTTCCCGTCCAACTCTTTTCGTGGCCCCGTTTCGTCGACGCGAGTTCGAAACAGCCGATTGACAGCTACGACTCTCGACTGTCGATGAAATTTGGCTTGGCCCTTCTACGTTTCTACGATTCCGTAGAATGCCGTGTGCACACGACGTCTTAACAGACGTATTCGTCGAATAGAAAGCGTGTTAGCCCGTTTGTGCTCCTTTGGATGGAACTTTGTTAGCAGTAGAGAGCTTCTCTGATAAACAGTGCAAGCTTAACGCTCGAGGCTAGTATCGCAGTATCGGGAAATTTATCGCCAGCTGGTCTGGGACGCGGAGAAGATATTCAGGCTAGCGAACGAATTTTGTTTGGAATTGCAGTTTGCAGTCTCGGTTTTAAGAGAATCTGCTTAATCCTGTAATCTGATACAGCGGCGCGTGAATAAATGGTTTTGTTGCTGAGCAAGGAATTGAATTTTTGAATGTAAATTGCAATTTCAGGCGAGCATAATCAAACGCTGTTCCGGGTCGTTTCTGTGGCTCGATTTCAATAATAAACGCTATACGAATGCCGAGCTTCATTTTCTAATATTTGCATTACAAAAACCAATGCTCGAAGCTTACTTCTGATAAAAAAATCTTTATATGAATATAAATTTTATCTTTAATATTCTCATTATGCCCGCGTGTTTGAAGTTTTATTACTAACACAGTAAAAGAAGATTCATATAAGACAGACTTAGGGCAATTGCACGAAAGAAATATTTCATCTTCTTTTGCACGCCTTTATTAATATTATATTTCACGTATGAAAATTGCAAATCTTCTAGAAACCTTCTATAAAGCCTATATCGAGAATAAAATTCAGAGTACAATATTTATTCCAGATTATTTATATCATGCAATAACCTTCTATGCATTTTTTAAGTCTTTCTCCACTCTTTCTAGAACAAATACTTAATTCAACGACACTTACCATAAGAATGCAAAACTTTTCTGTATCGACTATAATATTTGATATTCTATTTCAGTATTATCTAAAAATGGCAAACCCTAATTATTTTCTAGCTATGTACAAAAACACACGGTGTATATGTGTGTGTACTTGAGAGACGAATAGGGATATGCAAGAGGGGGTCGAGTTGGTCGGGTGCGAGGCATATAACAAAGGACTTGAGAAAATTGACCCGCGAGCTACGGTCGTGCATGTAGGGCGAAAGAGGGAAGAATTCGCAGATGTATATTTGCTTCCAGCTTTCCTATATTTCACGTAGCGAGAACGTCAGTGGGAGGTTTATTTAACAAACGTTGAGGGGTCGTTGAATAGAAGAGAAATACACACGCCCAGCGACCTTTCTCTTTTACCGTCCTCCTCTCTTTCATCTCCTTATAAGACTTTTCACTCTCTATGAGGAATCTTAGAGAATATAATATATGTGAAAGTAGTGACTGTTCTTGGAAATGTAGGTCACTGCGCTTCCATAAGTTTTAATATTCTGGTCCATTATAGAGTTACACAGACACCGAGGGTAGCGACCATATTCGAGTCATTCCTTAAAATTTCCTCCTATCGACTTCCTTTTAGCGGTAGTAAAACTTCTAATAACATTGACGGAGAGACAGGGATAAGGGTTACTACAGTTTGAAACTGATAATTTCTGCTTCGATAATTATCAGATATTTTAAAAATATCCCCTCGATAGTGTCGTGTTTGAGATGTTACTCTTAACAGATGAGAATATATTTATAAAATTTCACTAGAAAATTATTTCTGTATGTCAAAAATGTTCCACTGACATATCATATCATGTATCAAAAGATGAAAGAGAAAACAGAAGTAAGCAAAACTCAGATATCATCATCTAATGGTAGCAATATATAGTAGAAATTGGAAATACATTAGAAGAATTATTTTAGTTTTAACATCATAAAACTAGCTTCAACGATTTCGTTGTTAATTACTACGCTTCCGAGGAAATTATTAGCAGTAGCAATTACCGAATCGGTCTCGGTACAAATTAACCACTTTCCTTTGTTCAGAAATAATCTCTCGAGAAGCCATTGATTATCGAAGTTCCTGTCAAATGGCTCGAAAGTTGTTATGAAAGAATAAGTCGAAAGCCACAGAACAAACCAAAAGTAATAACTTCCATCCTCTATTCCTCTATCTTTTCGGACTTCGATGGTTTTCCCTGTTTCGAGAGCCTTTAACATCTTCAAGTACACGTACTTTCTTTGCATTGTACACTTAATGACGAAACGAATTCGCAAGCGGTTAGTTCATTTTGCTTGAAAGCAATGTCTTAAAACGACAGATTCTTTTGTAACTCTAATAACTCTGTTCTGCCTGCAGGCGGGACGAACCTTTATCCGAAGGAGAAGCGCTTCACCGTCTTTGTGTTCGAGACTCTTAACATTAAGTCTCGGGAGAGACGTAGCGAAATAGAAGTAAAATAAACGCGTTTCTCCGAATAAAAATAAACGCATTTGTTATAGAGCAACTTGACTGGCTGATTCGCGGAGAACTTTGCAACATAATTCTGTTACAGTGTAAATTAGCTAACTGATTTCAGGAAAAGTCAAAGATTAAACATACTACGAACCGAACTCGGTTGTTACGGGTGTAATAATCAAAAGTTTATTGTCAGAGCCTAATTAGTTAGTAACTTTCACTACGTAGTAGAAGTAATAGCTATTTGACATTTCAGCGTACGATAAACATTCTCGTCGCTTTATATAAACTTTCCAGCTTCTATTCAGTGATATTTATTAACAGAGAAAAACTCTACCTTGCGACAGGTAAATGTGGAATTATGATTAAATTCGAACATGTGATTAAACGCGACATGTGGTTAAATCGAATTGAATAATCGACGAGTAATTCATAAATTAATATCGTCATTCCTTTCAAATAAAGCACTCTATTTTGCATTAGTTCGCTCATTATGATATTACAAACTTTGATATCATTGTTTTAACTACGATCAGTTGCAAAGCTTTGAAAGTTTCCAAGAATATTAATCGTCAAAGTATCAGACTGTCGATGAAATATTTTGATCTTTGAGTCAGTATACTAGAGAAATTCAAAAAGGACGTTGTGATACTATAATGACACTTTCATGCAAGATAGAAGACATTTTCAAACTTTATGTACGTTTCTTTAAATTACAAAAACATCGCTCACAGCATGAATTCAACTCTGTCGTTGCCAAATATGTGCTTTGCATTTCGTTACCTCTTTTCTCCTAACTTTTCTTTATATTCCACCGAAAAAGTTCTATCATCATTGTTCTCATTCCGTTTGATTAGTAGCGGAGGTTCGTACTACCAAGGTAATTTCACGAGAAAAGCGCTTGAACGTGTGTAATTGAGACCAACGTTTCTGAATATTGTTAGAGGAATCCTGTTGGCGAGAATGAGAAAATAAAATACCTTGCAAAGTAGGTGTATCTAATGCTTCAGTACCTCTAATGGAATTCTCTGATAGTCAAACAATATTTAATAACACGCAGCGAAACGTAGCCACCGTACACGTCACACTCTCTACAGTATTTAATTTGCTATTATTCATTACGGAAATTACATGACGAGATTATTTGCGAAGTTCCGTAAATTTTTCGCAATATTCTCCTATTTGCGAGAATATCGTTCGTATGGAACTAAATTTACCGTGTGATTTTCGGACAGTATATGAAGTAGTGGCGGTATTCAACAATTTTGAACGAGATCTACTTTCAGATATCAAAATAATTAGAACTACATATTTAAAATTCTATTGTTCTATTAGTAAGATAAAGCAATTAGTCAGAAATATTTTGTAAATATAAATTATATTTAAAAAATATACGCATGTTTGACTTGAATCATGCAGATTACTACTTGTAAGAATATTTCAACATTGTGTTCGTAGAGAACTACATCGAAAAATGATTAATACGTTTAATAAAACAATTTTAGTTTACAAAAATTACCAATTCATTATTACAAACTTTGAATCAATCGAAAAATAACTTTTAAAGATCTCTTTAACTTTTTCAATTCCATTAGCGGTCCATTAAAGAACAAAACATTTCTTTTCTACAAACCTACGGGGTAACAGACTAAACAATTCGCAACACGTAGACAAACCCTTTTTCGAAAAGAAGAAAAGTAGAAATAAATAAACGCGTTTTCTAGAAGTAGTAGCTCTTAGACAAACTCGACTGGAAATTTCCTATGCATAGAATGTATCTGTAACAGTAAACAGTGAAATCCGAAGAATCACGAAACAGAGTAGAAGAAAGACAAACGTGGCGGATCTCCTTTGTAGCTACAAATAGATTCAGATCGAATTCATTGTCTTATCAGAAGGGGGTAATTTCTGAAACTCCGTAAACGACGCACGTGCTTGGAAACAACGAGGTTTGTTACGATCGAAACAAACAAACTTTTAAAATTGCTACGAGAATTCTTTGGCAACACAGTGTGACATCTCTACCGTGTTTCTGTGTCACGTATGTCGCTATATACGAACGCTCGCGCTACTTGAGACCGCGCACAGCCAGATCGATGTAGCCTAATTAGCGGTCACTAATTTTTTTTGTCCCACTATCTCTCTCTTCCTCTCTCTAGCTTCGAGTAAGTAAGATGCTGTGCAATTTGGTTCTATCCTGAATCCTCTTACATAATTAAATTGATATTATTCGTGAAATTAGTGTAATTAATAGTTAAAATTGTCAGAGTGGTCAAACTAATTAATACATATCTTTTTATTGAAACTTAATAAATTTTCTACATTTTAGCGAATTTGAATGAATTTTGTAAATTATATGGATAATGCTTGCTTTTCCTTTCTAATAATAAGTTCTTTTCCCTCGTAATTCTCATTTTGATTTCCTTCTTACAAATTTCATATCATAGTTTTAGTTTTTTAATGTAAGGAGTTCTAGTTTTTATCATACTTTTCATTCTTTCATAAAGTGAAAAGTTTGATGATAAAGTTCTGCATAAATAAATTTTTCAATTATATGTCAGCAGTAAAATTGGTGAACTGTGCGTGCGTCCGTCCATTGCACCGCGCGTTCGTGCGTGCATGCGCGCGCGCGCGTTTGTGTGTGTGTGTGTGTTACAGAAATTCTTAATGTACAACTTGTAATTTGTCAATTCACTAATGTGATTAGTTGGTATATCGTGGTGCAGGAGGAAATCTTGGGTCTCGATATATAATGGAAAGAAGAAGCGTAGTCGAGAGATGGAAGAATCGAATGACTGCTTGATAACAAAGGCTAAAGTTTTTATAGCTCGTCGTTCGTGGTTTCGCTGCGATATTAGATTAATGTCAGCGAATTTATTCCACAGGGTTGACCGTACGTTGATGTTAATGGAATTTTCAATGGCGTTCGAAGTTTGATACGAATTTGTTATAGTTATGTATGCATCGTGTTATAAAGAAATTTTATTACTACATTTGTGATTAGAATCGAAATTGGCGCAAATCGCGTGCACAGTTACTTTTTCCGTGTTACGAGAATCGAGGTATCGACCTATTGCTACTGTTGAAAAATTATTATGTTATCCTTAACATCAAGGATAATAGTACCTCCATGCGATTAAGAAGAGAATGGAAAAGAGTGTCAGGGAATCGTGAAGTTTCAGGGATTAAAAGTAACAGAGGATACTTCTTTTGAATTGTTACAATGTCGTGGCGAGATGTTAAATTAATGTGAGCGACTTCTACCACACGGGATACGTAAACAGCGACAGAAATACCTAAAACTTTAGTTAGAGAAAACAATACTGGAAGTTTCAGACATTTATTTCTGTCGAGTATACTTTGCTGCTCTTATGTCAATAAGAATACTTGTTACTTTTGAACAAAATGTGTTTATCGACGTTATCTCGAATAAAATATTAAAAAAGCGGTGTAATATAATTTTTGTTATAACATATAGAATAAATTTTAGCAGACCACATGATTAAACTCAATGTAGTTTATATTACACCAAACCATCGCAATTAAAACACGTATTTATGTTGTAATTTACTACAATCGTTTCATTTAGCAATTTATAAATTACGAAACATTAAGTACTACACATCTAGCAATACTAAATCCTGATCTAGTTTAAATGTATTTGGCAAATAAACCAATTCGCAATAATGACTCTCCGGTGAACCTAATAATAGAAATTAAGAATTGCATATATAGTTTATAATACAAATAATATTCGTAAGTCATATTTGTAATACATGAAGGTAATAAACACCTATAGTAGAATTTCCGTTATGCGAATACAAGGAATGTGCGGGTACCCGAAATAACGGATGCCAGAGGTCCGGGTTGGGTCAGGTAGCGATCAGAATGGGTCAAATCGGATTATTTCGGAATTAAATTTTCAATTCGGAATCCGATGCTCGATTCAAAACATAATTTTTCCATCATCTTGTATTTAAAGTTATTTTAAGTACACTAAAATAGTACACGTTTAAACCAAATTCCAGTACAAGTTAACTTGATTTGAAAATATAAAACGAAATGGGATATATGAACCATTTAATGCAAAAGTGGTGTAACTCGATTTTTTGCCAATTTGATTTAACACCACATCTTGGAAGAGTAACCTTCGTTTTGTTTTGTGCAAACGCGGTGTAAGTATATCTTCATTAGTTTCTCGGTGGATAGCAGAATAAGTGAGAATCGCCCACTCGACCCTTTACAGAAGTTTTACTTTATCCCTCATTATGCAGTAATCAACTTTTTTGACTTACACCACTTTTGCATTAAGCGACTCATATAAAAAGTTAGTACCACTTAGGAATAATATTACACTTAAGTAATATTACTTTCTCTAGAATGTAAAATAATTTAAAATACAAGAAAAGACGGATGCTTCGCTGTTCAATGATTCTTCTATGAAACGGTTCTATGAAAGTTCTACTATTTCATTTATCATTAAAAATACATCAAGAAGACGCTGAAAATAGTAATTATCAAAAATATCGTCTTTGTTCCAGGACTCACGTTTCAATTCCTTCAATCGCGTCAAATGGGTCAGGATGGTGCAGTGGTGGAATTAATTCAGCGCTCTCGTGCAAAGCTAGGTTAGTGATGCTTAATTTTTCCCAAGTACAATGGACGGCTGCGTTGCATGCAGGATGAAGTTGGTATTACTTTCATTAAGAAGTTAATATTTTACGAGATACGCGAATAGAAAGCGCGAAGCGTAATACAGGCAGCAAATACAAACCGGCGCAATAATCTCTCAGCAGAATGGGATAGTAGGAGCGTGGCAGGCAGAAAGGTAAATGCAGAAATTTGCGGCCAACTAAATGGCGACATACGAGCTCGAAGATTTAATTGCATAACCCTCGTGTCTGTAATAGAAATCCTTTCCACGAACTCTATAAACTGGCTCGTGCTTCAAACAGGGTTGCTCGTTTTACTCTTGAAATCGCGTATGCAGGGTACTTCAATGACGATCGACCAATGCAAAAGCAATGCAAACATTTCACATATAACTGTTTCACACGAAAATATCGTACTCGACTGTGTTCTCGAAGTAAAATTGTTTTTCTGTTCCTATAAGTTGCAGCTGCTTACTTTGTAGATAGCAGACGAAAACGATCGTTATCTTTA